>NW_027182898.1:397500-622500 GCF_041146395.1 Eulemur rufifrons | reverse complement strand
CGGGTTGGGCTTAGGTTTAGGGTGAAAGTTTACTGCTAGGGTTAGGGATAGGGTTCAGGGTTAGCTTTAGGGGTTCTGGTTAGGGTTAGGTGTTAGGTTAGTGTCAGGGTTAGGTCTAGTCGTGAGGGTAAGGTTTAGGGTTAGCTTTAAGAGCTAGGGTTTGGTTTAATGGTTAGGATTAGGATTAGGGTTAAGGGTTAGGGTAAGGCTTAGGGGTTAGGGTGAAGGGTTAGGGTCAAGGGTTCGGGTTTTTGTTAGGCATAGCGTTGGGGTTAGAAGTAAGGGTTACTGTCAGTGTTAGGGCTGTAGGTAGGGTTATGGTTAGGGTTAGCGGTTTAGAATTAGGGTTAGGGATTAGGTGTCACAGTGATGACTAGGAGATAGGGTTAGAATTATGGGATAGGGGTTGTTCTCAGGAAATGGGTTATGCATTAACGTTAGGATAAGAGGTTAAAGTTAGGCACACGGTGAGGTTTACGTGTTAAGGGGAGAAATAGGAACAGGGTTGGGTGTTATGTTCAGGGTTAGGGTTATCTGTTAAAGGTATTGTTTATGCTTAGCGCACGGGCCCTATCTGCATTAGGCGGGCGGGGGGAGTTTAGGGGGCTGGGATTGTACCCGGGAACCCACTCTATCATACTCTGGGTATGGGCCCGTGGGTTTCATGCAGGACACAGTGGTAGAGCCTCCTTTCAGGCATGGCATGGGAGGATTGCAGGCTTTCTAAACTCTAAGAAAGCAAGAAGTCTGAGAATTAGATTTAGGGTTAGGATTCTGGTTAGGGTTAAGGATGAAGTTTAGTGTTAGGGTGAGGGCTTAGGGTTAGGGATTAGGGTTAGGTTAAAGGTTACTCTTAGGTTTAACGGTTACTATTTGGTTTAGGGTTGAGGTTTACGGTTAGGGTTAAGATGAGGGGTTAGGGTTTGGTACAGGGTTAGGGTTAAGTGTTAGGTTTAGGGTTGAAGATTAGGATTAGGGTTAGGATTAAAGGTTAGCGTGAGAGTTAACGCTTAGGGTTAAGGTTAAGAGTTAGGGTTTAGGGTTTAGGGTTAGGGTTAGGGTTAGTTTTAGGGTTAGAGTTATGTGCTATGGTTTGTGTTAGAGGTTAGGGTTAGGTTTACTGGTCACGGTTAGGGTTACGTTTAGGGGTTAGCATTAGGGTTAGGGTTAGGGTTAGGGTTAAGGGATAGGATTAGGGTTAAGTGTTGGGCTTAGCGTTAGGGTTTAGTGTTAGGTTTATCATTAAGGATTAGGGTTAGATTCAGGGTTAAATGCTTGGGTGCGGGTAATGGTTAGGGTCAGGGTTAAGGTTCACGGATAGGGTTAGTGTTAAGGGTTACGGGTAGGTTTAGGGTTCAGGGTTAGTGTTAGCATTAGGGCTTAAGGTTAGGATTAGGCGGTAGGTTAGATTTAGGGTTAAATCTAGGCGTTAGGGTAAGGGCTAGCATTAGGGTTAAGAGATAGGGTTAGGTTTAATGCTTAGGATTAGGGTTAGGGTTTGGGGTTAAAGTAAGTGTTAGGGGTCAGGTTTAAGGATCCAAGGTTAGGGTTATTTTTAGCTGTAGTGTTAGGGTTAAGGATAAGGGATCCCATTAGCATTAAGGGTCTTCCTTACTGTAGGGTTAAGGGTTAGGCTTAGAGTTAAAGGTTAAGGTTAGGGTCAGTGTTAAGATTTAGGGTGAGGGTTAACAGTTAGGGTAAAGGTTAAGCGTTAGGGTTAGGGATTAGTGATTAGGGTTTTTGGTTAGTGTTAGGGTTAGCGGTTAGGAGTTAGTGTTTTATGAAGGGGTATGGTTAGAATTAGGATTGGGGTTAGAGTTAGGGTGAGGTATAGGGGTTAGGTTTAGGGGTTAGTTTTAGGGTAAAAGGATAGGATTAGGGTTACGGGTTGGACTTAGGTTTAGGGTTAAAGTTTACTGCTGGGGTTAGGGATAGGTTTCAGGGTTAGCTTTAGGGGTTCTGGTTAGGGTTAGGTGTTAGGTTAGTGTCAGGGTTAGGTCTAGTCGTGAGGGTAAGGTTTAGGGTTAGCTTTAAGAGCTAGGGTTATGTTTAATAGTTAGGATTAGTTTTAGGGTTAAGGGTTAGGGTAAGGCTTAGGGGTTACGGTGAAGGGTTGGGGTCAAGGGTTAGGGTTTTTGTTAGGCATAGCGTTGGGGTTAGAAGTAAGGGTTACTGTCAGTGTTAGGGTTGTAGGTAGGGTTACGGTTAGGGTTAGCGGTTTAGAATTAGGGTTAGGGATTAGGTGTCACAGTGATGACTAGGAGATAGGGTTAGAATTATGGGATAGGGGTTGTTCTCAGGAAATGGATTATGCATTAACGTTAGGATAAGAGGTTAAAGTTAGGCGCACGGTGAGGTTTACGTGTTAAGGGGAGAAATAGGATCAGGGTTGGGTGTTATGTTCAGGGTTAGGGTTATCTGTTAAAGGTATTGTTTATGCTTAGCGCACGGGCCCTGTCTGCATTAGGCGGGTGGGAGGAGTTTAGGGGGCTGGGATTGTACCCGGGAACCCACTCTATCATACTCTGGGTATGGGCCCATGGGTTTCATGCAGGACACAGGGGTAGAGCCTCCTTTCACGGATGGCATGGGAGGATTGCAGGCTTTCTAAACTCTAAGAAAGCAAGAAGTCTGAGGATTAGATTTAGGGTTAGGATTCTGGTTAGGGTTAAGGATGAAGTTTAGTGTTAGTGTGAGGGCTTAGGGTTAGGGATTAGGGTTAGGTTAAAGGTTACTCTTAGGTTTAACGGTTACACTTTGGTTTAGGGTTGAGGTTTACGGTTAGGGTTAAGATGAGGGGTTAGGGTTTGGTACAGGGTTAGGGTTAAGTGTTAGGTTTAGGGTTGAAGATTAGGATTAGGGTTAGGATTAAAGGTTAGCGTGAGAGTTAACGCTTAGGGTTAAGGTTAAGAGTTAGGGTTTAGGGTTTAGGGTTAGGGTTAGGGTTAGTTTTAGGGTTAGAGTTATGTGCTATGGTTTGTGTTAGAGGTTAGGGTTAGGTTTACTGGTCACGGTTAGGGTTACGTTTAGGGGTTAGCATTAGGGTTAGGGTTAGGGTTAGGGTTAACGGATAGGATTAGGGTTAAGTGTTGGGCTTAGGGTTAGGGTTTAGTGTTAGGTTTATCATTAAGGATTAGGGTTAGAATCAGGGTTAAATGCTTGGGTGCGGGTAATGGTTAGGGTCAGGGTTAAGGTTCACGGATAGTGTTAGTGTTAAGGGTTACGGGTAGGTTTAGGGTTCTGGGTTAGTGTTAGCATTAGGGCTTAAGGTTAGGATTAGGCGGTAGGTTAGATTTAGGGTTAGATCTAGGCGTTAGGGTAAGGGCTAGCGTTAGGTTTAAGAGATAGGGTTAGGTTGAATGCTTAGGATTAGGGTTAGGGTTTGGGGTTAAAGTAAGTGTTAGGGGTTAGGTTTAAGGATCCAAGGTTAGGGTTATTTTTAGCTGTAGTGTTAGGGTTAGGGATAAGGGATCCCATTAGCATTAAGGGTCTTCCTTACTGTAGGGTTAAGGGTTAGGCTTAGAGTTAAAGGTTAAGGTTAGGGTCAGTGTTAAGATTTAGGGTGAGGGTTAACAGTTAGTGTAAAGGTTAAGCGTTAGGGTTACGGATTAGTGATTAGGGTTTTTGGTTAGTGTTAGGGTTAGCGGTTAGGAGTTAGTGTTTTATGAAGGGGTATGGTTAGAATTAGGATTGGGGTTAGAGTTAGGGTGAGGTGTAGGGGTTAGGTTTAGGGGTTAGTTTTAGGGTAAAAGGATAGGATTAGGGTTACGGGTTGGGCTTAGGTTTAGCGTTAAAGTTTACTGCTGGGGTTAGGGATAGGGTTCAGGGTTAGCTTTAGGGGTTCTGGTTAGGGTTAGGTGTTAGGTTAGTGTCAGGGTTAGGTCTAGTCGTGAGGGTAAGGTTTAGGGTTAGCTTTAAGAGCTAGGGTTAGGTTTAATGGTTAGGATTAGTTTTAGGGTTAAGGGTTAGGGTAAGGCTTAGGGCTTAGGGTGAAGGGTTGGGGTCAAGGGTTAGGATTTTTGTTAGGCATAGCGTTGGGGTTAGAAGTAAGGGTTACTGTCAGTGTTAGGGTTGTAGGTAGGGTTAAGGTTAGGGTTAGCGGTTTAGAATTAGGGTTAGGGATTAGGTGTCACAGTGATGACTAGGAGATAGGGTTAGAATTATGGGATAGGGGTTGTTCTCAGGAAATGGGTTATGCATTAACGTTAGGATAAGAGGTTAAAGTTAGGCGCACGGTGAGGGTTACGTGTTAAGGGGAGAAATAGGAACAGGGTTGGGTGTTATGTTCAGGGTTAGGGTTATCTGTTAAAGGTATTGTTTATGCTTAGCGCACGGGCCCTGTCTGCATTAGGCGGGCGGGGGGAGTTTAGGGGGCTGGGATTGTACCCGGGAACCCACTCTATCATACTCTGGGTATGGGCCCGTGGGTTTCATGCAGGACACAGTGGTAGAGCCTCCTTTCAGGCATGGCATGGGAGGATTGCAGGCTTTCTAAACTCTAAGAAAGCAAGAAGTCTGAGAATTAGATTTAGGGTTAGGATTATGGTTAGGGTTAAGGATGAAGTTTAGTGTTAGGGTGAGGGCTTAGGGTTAGGGAATAGGGTTAGGGTTAAAGGTTACTCTTAGGTTTAACGGTTACACTTTGGTTTAGGGTTGAGGTTTACGGTTAGGGTTAAGATGAGGGGTTAGGGTTTGGTACAGGGTTAGGGTTAAGTGTTAGGTTTAGGGTTGAAGATTAGGATTAGGGTTAGGATTAAAGGTTAGCGTGAGAGTTAACGCTTAGGGTTTAGGTTAAGAGTTAGGGTTTAGGGTTAGGGTTAGGGTTAGGGTTAGTTTTAGGGTTAGATTTATGTGCTATGGTTTGTGTTAGAGGTTAGGGATAGGTTTACTGGTCACGGATAGGGTTACGTTTAGGGGGTAGCATTAGGGTTAGGTTTAGGGTTAAGGGATAGGATTAGGGATAAGTGTTGGGCTTAGGGTTAGGGTTTAGTGTTAGGGTTAGCATTAAGGATTAGGGTTAGGGTCAGGGTTAAATGCTTGGGTGCGGGTAATGGTTAGGGTCAGGGTTAAGGTTCACGGATAGGGTTAGTGTTAAGGGTTACGGGTAGGTTTAGGGTTCAGGGTAAGAGTTAGCATTATGGCTTAAGGTTAGGATTAGGCGGTAGGTTAGATTTAGGGTTAAATCTAGGCGTTAGGGTAAGGGCTAGCATTAGGGTTAAGAGATAGGGTTAGGTTTAATGCTTAGGATTAGGGTTAGGGTTTGGGGTTAAAGTAAGTGTTAGGGGTCAGGTTTAAGGATCCAAGGTTAGGGTTATTTTTAGCTGTAGTGTTAGGGTTAGGGATAAGGGATCCCATTAGCATTAAAGGTCTTCCTTACTGTAGGGTTAAGTGTTAGGCTTAGAGTTAAAGGTTAGGTTAGGGTCAGTGTTAAGATTTAGGGTGAGGGTTAACGGTTAGGGTAAAGGTTAAGCGTTAGGGTTAGGGATTAGTGATTAGGGTTTTTGGTTAGTGTTAGGGTTAGCGGTTAGGAGTTAGTGTTTTACGAAGGGGTATGGTTAGAATTAGGATTGGGGTTAGAGTTAGGGTGAGGTATAGGGGTTAGGTTTAGGGGTTAGTTTTAGGGTAAAAAGATAGGATTAGGGTTACGGGTTGGGCTTAGGTTTAGGGTTAAAGTTTACTGCTGGGGTTAGGGATAGGGATCAGGGTTAGCTTTAGGGGTTCTGGTTAGGGTTAGGTGTTAGGTTAGTGTCAGGGTTAGGTCTAGTCGTGAGGGTAAGGTTTAGGGTTCGCTTTAAGAGCTAGGGTTAGGTTTAATGGTTAGGATTAGTTTTAGGGTTAAGGGTTAGGGTAAGGCTTAGGGGTTAGGGTGAAGGGTTGGGGTCAAGGGTTAGGGTTTTTGTTAGGCATAGCGTTGGGTTTAGAAGTAAGGGTTACTGTCAGTGTTAGGGTTGTAGGTAGGGTTACGGTTAGGGTTAGCGGTTTAGAATTAGGGTTAGGGATTAGGTGTCACAGTGATGACGAGGAGATAGGGTTAGAATTATGGGATAGGGGTTGTTCTCAGGAAATGGGTTATGCATTAACGTTAGGATAAGAGGTTAATGTTAGGTGCACGGTGAGGTTTACGTGTTAAGGGGAGAAATAGGAACAGGGTTGGGTGTTATGTTCAGGGTTAGGGTTATCTGTTAAAGGTATTGTTTATGCTTAGCGCACGGGCCCTGTCTGCATTAGGCGGGCGGGGGGAGTTTAGGGGGCTGGGATTGTACCCGGGAACCCACTCTATCATACTCTGGGTATGGGCCCGTGGGTTTCATGCAGGACACAGTGGTGGAGCCTCCTTTCACGCATGGCATGGGAGGATTGCAGGCTTTCTAAACTCTAAGAAAGCAAGAAGTCTGAGAATTAGATTTAGGGTTAGGATTCTGGTTAGGGTTAAGGATGAAGTTTAGTGTTAGGGTGAGGGCTTAGGGTTAGGGATTAGGGTTAGGGTTAAAGGTTACTCTTAGGTTTAACGGTTACACTTTGGTTTAGGGTTGAGGTTTACGCTTAGGGTTAAGATGAGGGGTTAGGGTTTGGCACAGGGTTAGGGTTAAGTGTTAGGTTTAGGGTTGAAGATTAGGATTAGGGTTAGGATTAAAGGTTAGCGTGAGAGTTAACGCTTAGGGTTAAGGTTAAGAGTTAGGGTTTAGGGTTAGGGTTAGGGTTAGGGTTAGTTTTAGGGTTAGATTTATGTGCTATGGTTTGTGTTAGAGGTTAGGGTTAGGTTTACTGGTCACGGTTAGGGTTACGTTTAGGGGTTAGCATTAGGGTTAGGGTTAGGGTTAAGGGATAGGATTAGGGTTAAGTGTTGGGCTTAGGGTTAGGGTTTAGTGTTAAGGTTAGCATTAAGGATTAGTGTTAGGCTTAGGGTTAAATGCTTGGGTGCGGGTAATGGTTAGGGTCAGGGTTTAGGTTCACGGATAGGGTTAGTGTTAAGGGTTACGGGTAGGTTTAGGGTTCAGGGTTAGTGTTAGCATTAGGGCTTAAGGTTAGGATTAGGCGGTAGGTTAGATTTAGGGTTAGATGTAGGCGTTAGGGTAAGGGCTAGCGTTAGGGTTAAGAGATAGGGTTAGGTTTAATGCTTAGGATTAGGGTTAGGGTTTGGGGTTAAAGTAAGTGTTAGGGGTTAGGTTTAAGGATCCAAGGTTAGGGTTATTTTTAGCTGTAGTGTTAGGGTTAGGGATAAGGGATCCCATTAGCATTAAAGGTCTTCCTTACTGTAGGGTTAAGGGTTAGGCTTAGAGTTAAAGTTAAGGTTAGGGTCACTGTTAAAACTTAGGGTGAGGGATAACGGTTAGGGTAAAGGTTAAGCGTTAGGGTTAGGGATTAGTGATTAGGGTTTTTGGTTAGTGTTAGGGTTAGCGGTTAGGAGTTAGTGTTTTATGAAGGGGTATGGTTAGAATTAGGATTGGGGTTAGAGTTAGGGTGAGGTATAGGGGTTAGTTTTAGGGGTTAGTTTTAGGGTAAAAGGATAGGATTAGTGTTACGGGTGGGCTTAGGTTTAGGGTTAAAATTTACTGCTAGGGTTAGGGATAGGGTTCAGGGTTAGCTTTAGGGGTTCTGGTTAGGGTTAGGTGTTAGGTTAGTGTCAGGGTTAGGTCTAGTCGAGAGGGTAAGGTTTAGGGTTAGCTTTAAGAGCTAGGGTTAGGTTTAATGGTTAGGATTAGGATTAGGATTAAAGGTTAGGGTAAGGCTTAGGGGTTAGGGTGAAGGGTTAGGGTCAAGGGTTAGGGTTTTTGTTAGGCATAGCGTTGGGGTTAGATGTAAGGGTTACTGTCAGTGTTAGGGTTGTAGGTAGGGTTACGGTTAGGGTTAGCAGTTTAGAATTAGGGTTAGGGATTAGGTGTCACAGTGATGACTAGGAGATAGGGTTAGAATTATGGGATAGGGGTTGTTCTCAGGAAATGGGTTATGCATTAACGTTAGGATAAGAGGTTAAAGTTAGGCGCACGGTGAGGTTTACGTGTTAAGGGGAGAAATAGGAACAGGGTTGGGTGTTATGTTCAGGGTTAGGGTTATCTGTTAAAGGTATTGTTTATGCTTAGCGCACGGGCCCTGTCTGCATTAGGCGGGCGGGGGGAGTTTAGGGGGCTGGGATTGTACCCGGGAACCCACTCTATCATACTCTGGGTATGGGCCCGTGGGTTTCATGCAGGACACAGTGGTAGAGCCTCCTTTCACGCAAGGCATGGGAGGATTGCAGGCTTTCTAAACTCTAAGAAAGCAAGAAGTCTGAGAATTAGATTTAGGGTTAGGATTCTGGTTAGGGTTAAGGATGAAGTTTAGTGTTAGGGTGAGGGCTTAGGGTTAGGGATTAGGGTTAGGGTTAAAGGTTACTCTTAGGTTTAACGGTTACACTTTGGTTTAGGGTTGAGGTTTACGCTTAGGGTTAAGATGAGGGGTTAGGGTTTGGTACAGGGTTAGGGTTAAGTGTTAGGTTTAGGGTTGAAGATTAGGATTAGGGTTAGGATTAAAGGTTAGCGTGAGAGTTAACACTTAGGGTTAAGGTTAAGAGTTAGGGTTTAGGGTTAGGGTTAGGGTTAGGGTTAGTTTTAGGGTTAGAGTTATGTGCTATGGTTTGTGTTAGAGGTTAGGGTTAGGTTTACTGGTCACGGTTAGGGTTACGTTTAGGGGTTAGCATTAGGGTTAGGGTTAGGGTTAAGGGATAGGATTAGGGTTAAGTGTTGGGCTTAGGGTTAGGGTTTAGTGTTAAGGTTAGCATTAAGGATTAGGGTTAGGGTTAGGGTTAAATGCTTGGGTGCGGGTAATGGTTAGGGTCAGGGTTTAGGTTCACGGATAGGGTTAGTGTTAAGGGTTACGGGTAGGTTTAGGGTTCAGGGTTAGTGTTAGCATTAGGGCTTAAGGTTAGGATTAGGCGGTAGGTTAGATTTAGGGTTAGATCTAGGCGTTAGGGTAAGGGCTAGCGTTAGGGTTAAGAGATAGGGTTAGGTTTAATGCTTAGGATTAGGGTTAGGGTTTGGGGTTAAAGTAAGTGTTAGGGGTTAGGTTTAAGGATCCAAGGTTAGGGTTATTTTTAGCTGTAGTGTTAGGGTTAGGGATAAGGGATCCCATTAGCATTAAGGGTCTTCCTTACTGTAGGGTTAAGGGTTAGGCTTAGAGTTAAAGTTAAGGTTAGGGTCACTGTTAAAACTTAGGGTGAGGGATAACGGTTAGGGTAAAGGTTAAGCGTTAGGGTTAGGGATTAGTGATTAGGGTTTTTGGTTAGTGTTAGGGTTAGCGGTTAGGAGTTAGTGTTTTATGAAGGGGTATGGTTAGAATTAGGATTCGGGTTAGAGTTAGGGTGAGGTATAGGGGTTAGGTTTAGGGGTTAGTTTTAGGGTAAAAGGATAGGATTAGGGTTACGGGTTGGGCTTAGGTTTAGGGTTAAAGTTTACTGCTAGGGTTAGGGATAGGGTTCAGGGTTAGCTTTAGGGGTTCTGGTTAGGGTTAGGTGTTAGGTTAGTGTCAGGGTTAGGTCTAGTCGTGAGGGTAAGGTTTAGGGTTAGCTTTAAGAGCTAGGTTTAGGTTTAATGGTTAGGATTAGGATTAGGGTTAAGGGTTAGGGTAAGGCTTAGGGGTTAGGGTGAAGTGTTAGGGTCAAGGGTTAGGGTTTTTGTTAGGCATAGCGTTGGGGTTAGAAGTAAGGGTTACTGTCAGTGTTAGGGTTGTAGGTAGGGTTACGGTTAGGGTTAGCGGTTTAGAATTAGGGTTAGGGATTAGGTGTCACAGTGATGACTAGGAGATAGGGTTAGAATTATGGGATAGGGGTTGTTCTCAGGAAATGGGTTATGCATTAACGTTAGGATAAGAGGTTAAAGTTAGGCGCACGGTGAGGTTTACGTGTTAAGGGGAGAAATAGGAACAGGGTTGGGTGTTATGTTCAGGGTTAGGGTTATCTGTTAAAGGTATTGTTTATGCTTAGCGCACGGGCCCTGTCTGCATTAGGCGGGCGGGGGGAGTTTAGGGGGCTGGGATTGTACCCGGGAACCCACTCTATCATACTCTGGGTATGGGCCCGTGGGTTTCATGCAGGACACAGTGGTAGAGCCTCCTTTCACGCATGGCATGGGAGGATTGCAGGCTTTCTAAACTCTAAGAAAGCAAAAGTCTGAGAATTAGATTTAGGGTTAGGATTATGGTTAGGGTTAAGGATGAAGTTTAGTGTTAGGGTGAGGGCTTAGGTTTAGGGAATAGGGTTAGGGTTAAAGGTTACTCTTAGGTTTAATGGTTACACTTTGGTTTAGGGTTGAGGTTTACGGTTAGGGTTAAGATGAGGGGTTAGGGTTTGGTACAGGGTTAGGGTTAAGTGTTAGGTTTAGGGTTGAAGATTAGGATTAGGGTTAGGATTAAAGGTTAGCGTGAGAGTTAACGCTTAGGGTTAAGGTTAAGAGTTAGGGTTTAGGGTTAGGGTTAGGGTTAGTTTTAGGGTTAGAGTTATGTGCTATGGTTTGTGTTAGAGGTTAGGGTTAGGTTTACTGGTCACGGATAGGGTTACGTTTAGGAGTTAGCATCAGGGTTAGGGTTAGGGTTAGGGTTAAGGGATAGGATTAGGGTTAAGTGTTGGGCTTAGGGTTAGGGTTTAGTGTTAGGGTTAGCATAAAGGATTAGGGTTAGGGTCAGGGTTAAATTCTTGGGTGCTGGTAATGGTTAGGGTCAGGGTGAAGGTTCACGGATAGGGTTAGTGTTAAGGGTTACGGGTAGGTTTAGGGTTCAGGGTTAGTGTTAGCATTAGGGGTTAAGGTTAGGATTAGGCGGTAGGTTAGATTTAGGGTTAGATGTAGGCGTTAGGGTAAGGGCTAGCGTTAGGGTTAAGAGATAGGGTTAGGTTTAATGCTTAGGATTAGGGTTAGGCTTTGGGGTTAAAGTAAGTGTTAGGGGTTAGGTTTAAGGATCCAAGGTTAGGGTTACTTTTAGCTGTAATGTTAGGGTTAGGGATAAGGGATCCCATTAGCATTAAGGGTCTTCCTTACTGTAGGGTTAGGGTTAGGCTTAGAGTTAAAGGTTAAGGTTAGGGTCAGTGTTAAGATTTAGGGTGAGGGTTAACGGTTAGGGTAAAGGTTAAGCGTTAGGGTTAGGGATTAGTGATTAGGGTTTTTGGTTAGTGTTAGGGTTAGTGGTTAGGAGTTAGTGTTTTATTCAGGGGTATGGTTAGAATTAGGATTGGGGTTAGAGTTAGGGTGAGGTATAGGGGTTAGGTTTAGGGGTTAGTTTTAGGGTAAAAGGATAGGATTAGGGTTACGGGTTGGGCTTAGGTTTAGGGTTAAAGTTTACTGCTAGGGTTAGGGATAGGGTTCAGGGTTAGCTTGAGGGGTTCTGGTTAGGGTTAGGTGTTAGGTTAGTGTCAGGGTTAGGTCTAGTCGTGAGGGTAAGGTTTAGGGTTAGCTTTAAGAGCTAGGGTTTGGTTTAATGGTTAGGATTAGGATTAGGGTTAAGGGTTAGGGTAAGGCTTAGGGGTTAGGGGGAAGGGTTAGGGTGAAGGGTTAGGGTCAAGGGTTAGGGTTTTTGTTAGGCATAGCGTTGGTGTTAGTAGTAAGGTTTACTGTCAGTGTTAGGGTTGTAGTTAGGGTTACGGATAGGGTTAGCGGTTTAGAATTAGGGTTAGGGATTAGGTGTCACAGTGATGACTAGGAGATAGGGTTAGAATTATGGGATAGGGGTTGTTCTCAGGAAATGGGTTATGCATTAACGTTAGGATAAGAAGTTAAAGTTAGGCGCACGATGAGGTTTACGTGTTAAGGGGAGAAATAGGAACAGGGTTGGGTGTTATGTTCAGGGTTAGGGTTATCTGATAAAGGTATTGTTTATGCTTAGCGCACGGACCCTGTCTGCATTAGGCGGGCGGGGGGAGTTTAGGGGGCTGGGATTGTACCCGGGAACCCACTCTATCTTACTCTGGGTATGGGCCCGTGGGTTTCATGCAGGACACAGTGGTAGAGCCTCCTTTCACGCATGGCATGGGAGGATTGCAGGCTTTCTAAACTCTAAGAAAGCAAGAAGTCTGAGAATTAGATTTAGGGTTAGAATTCTGGTTAAGGTTAAGGATGAAGTTTAGTGTTAGGGTGAGGGCTTAGGGTTAGGGAATAGGGTTAGGGTTAAAGGTTACTCTTAGGTTTAACGGTTACACTTTGGTTTAGGGTTGAGGTTTACGGTTAGGGTTAAGATGAGGGGTTAGGGTTTGGTACAGGGTTAGGGTTAAGTGTTAGGTTTAGGGTTGAAGATTAGGATTAGGGTTAGGATTAAAGGTTAGCGTGAGAGTTAACACTTAGGGTTAAGGTTAAGTGTTAGGCTTTAGGGTTAGGGTTAGGGTTAGTTTTAGGGTTAGAGTTATGTGCTATGGTTTGTGTTAGAGGTTAGGGTTAGGTTTACTGGTCACTGTTAGGGTTATGTTTAGGGGGTAGCATTAGGGTTAGGGTTAGGGTTAAGGGATAGGTTTAGGGTTAAGTGTTGGGCTTAGGGTTAGGGTTTAGTGTTAGGGTTAGCATTAAGGATTAGGGTTAGAATCAGGGTTAAATGCTTGGGTGCGGGTAATGGTTAGGGTCAGGGTTAAGGTTCACGGATAGGGTTAGTGTTAAGGGTTACGGGTAGGTTTAGGGTTCAGGGTTAGTGTTAGCATTAGGGCTTAAGGGTAGGATTAGGCGGTAGGTTAGATTTAGGGTTAGATCTAGGCGTTAGGGTAAGGGCTAGCGAAAGGGTTAAGAGATAGGGTTAGGTTTAATGCTTAGGATTAGGGTTAGGGTTTGGGGTTAAAGTAAGTGTTAGGGGTTAGGTTTAAGGATCCAAGGTTAGGGTTATTTTTAGCTGTAGTGTTAGGGTTAGGGATAAGGGATCCCATTAGCATTAAGGGTCTTCCTTACTGTAGGGTTAAGGGTTAGGCTTAGAGTTAAAGGTTAAGGTTAGGGTCAGTGTTAAGATTTAGGGTGAGGGTTAACGGTTAGGGTAAAGGTTAAGCATTGGGGATAGGGAGGAGTGATTAGGGTTTTTGTTTAGTGTTAGGGTTAGCGGTTAGGAGTTAGTGTTTTATGAAGGGGTATGGTTAGAATTAGGATTGGGGTTAGAGTTAGGGTGAGGTATAGGGGTTAGGTTTCGGGGTTAGTTTTAGGGTAAAAGGATAGGATTAGGGTTACGGGTTGGGCTTAGGTTTAGGGTTAAAGTTTACTGCTAGGGGTAGGGATAGGGTTCAGGGTTAGCTTTAGGGGTTCTGGTTAGGGTTAGGTGTTAGGTTAATGTCAGGGTTAGGTCTAGTCGTGAGGGTAAGGTTTAGGGTTAGCTTTAAGAGCTAGGGTTAGGTTTAATGGTTAGGATTAGGATTAGGGTTAAGGGTTAGGGTAAGGCTTAGAGGTTAGTGTGAAGGGTTAGGGTCAAGGGTTAGGGTTTTTGTTAGGCATAGCGTTGGGGTTAGAAGTAAGGGTTACTGTCAGTGTTAGGGGTGTAGGTAGGGTTACGGTTAGGGTTAGCGGTTTAGAATTAGGGTTAGGGATTAGGTGTCACAGTGATGACTAGGAGATAGGGTTAGAATTATGGGATAGGGGTTGTTCTCAGGAAATTGGTTATGCATTAACGTGAGGATAAGAGGTTAAAGTTAGGCGCACGGTCAGGTTTACGTGTTCAGGGGAGAAATAGGAACAGGGTTGGGTGTTATGTTCAGGGTTAGGGTTATCTGTTAAAGGTATTGTTTATGCTTAGCGCACGGGCCCTGTCTGCATTAGGCGGGCGGGGGTAGTTTAGGGGGCTGGGATTGTACCTGGGAACCCACTCTATCATACTCTGGGTATGGGCCCGTGGGTTTCATGCAGGACACAGTTGTAGAGCCTCCTTTCACGCATGGCATGGGAGGATTGCAGGCTTTCTAAACTCTAAGCAAGCAAGAAGTCTGAGAATTAGATTTAGGGTTAGGATTCTGGTTAGGGTTAAGGATGAAGTTTAGTGTTAGGGTGAGGGCTTAGGGTTAGGGATTAGGGTTAGGGTTAAAGGTTACTCTTAGGTTTAA
Organism: Eulemur rufifrons; assembly: GCF_041146395.1. NCBI lineage: Eukaryota > Metazoa > Chordata > Mammalia > Primates > Lemuridae > Eulemur > Eulemur rufifrons. The sequence continues at coordinate 608,477 of NW_027182898.1, read as the reverse complement.
CGGTTACACTTTGGTTTAGGGTTGAGGTTTACGGTTAGGGTTAAGATGAGGGGTTAGGGTGTGGTACAGGGTTAGGGTTAAGTGTCAGGTTTAGGGTTGAAGATTAGGATTAGGGTTAGGATTAAAGGTTAGCGTGAGAGTTAACGCTTAGGTTTAAGGTTAAGACTTAGGGTTTAGGGTTAGGCTTAGGGTTAGTTTTAGGGTTAGAGTTAAGTGCTATGGTTTGTGTTAGAGGTTAGGGTTAGGTTTACTGGTCACGGTTAGGGTTACGTTTAGGGGATAGCATTAGTTTTAGGGTTAGTGTTAAGGGATAGGATTAGGGGTAAGTGTTGGGCTTATGGTTAGGGTTTAGTGTTAGTGTTAGCATTAAGGATTAGGGTTAGGGTCAGGCTTAAATGCTTGGGTGCGGGTAATGGTTAGGGTCAGGGTTTAGGTTCACGGATAGGGTTAGTGTTAAGGGTTACGGGTAGGTTTAGGGTTCAGGGTTAGTGTTAGCATTAGGGCTTAAGGTTAGGATTAGGCGGTAGGTTAGATTTAGGGTTAGATCTAGGCGTTAGGGTAAGGGCTAGCGTTAGGGTTAAGAGATAGGGTTAGGTTTAATGCTTAGGATTAGGGTTAGGGTTTGGGGTTAAAGTAAGTGTTAGGGGTTAGGTTTAAGGATCCAAGGTTAGGGTTATTTTTAGCTGTAGTGTTATGGTTAGGGATAAGGGATCCCATTAGCATTAAGGGTCTTCCTTCCTGTAGGGTTAAGGGTTAGGCTTAGAGTTAAAGGTTAAGGTTAGGGTCAGTGTTAAGATTTAGGGTGAGGGTTAACGGTTAGGGTAAAGGTTAAGCGTTAGGGTTAGGGATTAGTGATTAGGGTTTTTGGTTAGTGTTAGGGTTAGCGGTTAGGAGTTAGTGTTTTATGAAGGGGTATGGTTAGAATTAGGATTGGGGTTAGAGTTAGGGTGAGGTATAGGGGTTAGGTTTAGGGGTTAGTTTTAGGGTAAAAGGATAGGATTAGGGTTACGGGTTGGGCTTATGTTTAGGGTTAAAGTTTACTGCTAGGGTTAGGGATAGGGTTCAGGGTTAGCTTTAGGGGATCTGGTTAGTGTTAGGTGTTAGGTTAGTGTCAGGGTTAGGTCTAGTCGTGAGGGTAAGGTTTAGGGTTAGCTTTAAGAGCTAGGGTTAGGTTTAATGGTTAGGATTAGGATTAGGGTTAAGGGTTAGGGTAAGGCTTAGGGGTTAGGGTGAAGGGTTAGGGTCAAGGGTTAGGGTTTTTGTTAGGCATAGCGTTGGGGTTAGAAGTAAGGGTTACTGTCAGTGTTAGGGTTGTAGGTAGGGTTCCGGTTAGGGTTAGCGGTTTAGAATTAGGGTTAGGGATTAGGTGTCACAGTGATGACTAGGAGATAGGGTTAGAATTATGGGATAGGGGTTGTTCTCAGGAAATGGGTTATGCATTAATGTTAGGATAAGAGGTTAAAGTTAGGCGCATGGTGAGGTTTACGTGTTAAGGGGAGAAATAGGAACAGGGTTGGGTGTTATGTTCAGGGTTAGGGTTATCTGTTAAAGGTATTGTTTATGCTTAGCGCACGGGCCCTGTCTGCATTAGGCGGGCGGGGGGAGTTTCGGGGGCTGGGATTGTACCCGGGAACCCACTCTATCATACTCTGAGTATGGGCCCGTGGGTTTCATGCACGACACAGTGGTAGAGCCTCCTTTCACGCATGGCATGGGATGATTGCAGGCTTTCTAAACTCTAAGAAAGCAAGAAGTCTGAGAATTAGATTTAGGGTTAGGATTCTGGTTAGGGTTAAGGATGAAGTTTAGTGTTAGGGTGAGGGCTTAGGGTTAGGGATTAGAGTTAGGGTTAAGGGTTACTCTTAGGTTTAACGGTTATACTTTGTTTTAGGGTTGAGGTTTACAGTTAGGGTTAAGATGAGGGGTTAGGGTTTGGTACAGGGTTAGGGTTAAGTGTTAGGTTTAGGGTTGAAGATTAGGATTAGGGTTAGGATTAAAGGTTAGCGTGAGAGTTAACGCTTTGTGTTAAGGTTAAGAGTTAGGGTTTAGGGTTAGGTTTAGGGTTAGGGTTAGTTTTAGGGTTAGAGTTATGTGCTATGGTTTGTGTTAGAGGTTAGGGTTAGGTTTACTGGTCACGGTTAGGGTTACGTTTAGGGGTTAGCATTAGGGTTAGGGTTAGGGTTAAGGGATAGGATTAGGGTTAAGTGTTGGGCTTAGGGTTAGGGTTTAGAGTTAGGTTCATCATTAAGAATTAGGGTTAGAATCAGGGTTAAATGCTTGGGTGCCGGTAATGGTTAGGGTCAGGTTTAAGGTTCACGGATAGGGTTAGTGTTAAGGGTTACGGGTATGTTTAGGGTTCAGGGTTAGTGGTAGCATTAGGGCTTAAGGTTAGGATTAGGTGGTAGGTTAGATTTAGGGTTAGATCTAGGCGTTAGGGTAAGGGCTAGCGTTAGGGTTAAGAGATAGGGTTAGGTTAAATGCTTAGGATTAGGGTTAGGGTTTGGGGATAAAGTAAGTGTTAGGGGTTAGGTTTAAGGATCCAAGGTTAGGGTTATTTTTAGCTGTAGTGTTAGGGCTAGGGATAAGGGATCCCATTAGCATTAAGGGTCTTCCTTACTGTAGGGTTATGGTTTGGCTTAGAGTTAAAGGTTAAGGTTAGGGTCAGTGTTAAGCTTTAGGGTGAGGGTTAACGGTTAGGGTAAAGGTTAAGCGTTAGGGTTAGGGATTAGTGATTAGGGTTTTTGGTTAGTGTTAGGGTTAGCGGTTAGGAGTTAGTGTTTTATGAAAGGGTATGGTTAGAATTAGGATTGGGGTTAGAGTTAGGGTGAGGTATAGGGGTTAGGTTTAGGGGTTAGTTTTAGGGTAAAAGGATAGGATTAGGGTTACGTGTTGGGCTTAGGTTTAGGGTTAAAGTTTACTGCTGGGGTTAGGGATAGGGTTCAGGGTTAGCTTTAGGGGTTCTGGTTAGGGTTAGGTGTTAGGTTAGTGTCAGGGTTAGGTCTAGTCGTGAGGGTAAGGTTTAGGGTTAGCTTTAAGAGCTAGGGTTAGGTTTTTTGGTTAGGATTAGGATTAGGGTTAAGGGTTAGGGTAAGGCTTAGGGGTTAGGGTGAAGGGTTAGGGTCAAGAGTTAGGGTTTTTGTTAGGCATAGCGTTGGGGTTAGAAGTAAGGGTTACTGTCAGTGTTAGGGTTGTAGGTAGGGTTACGGTTAGGGTTAGCGGTTTAGAATTAGGGTTAGGGATTAGGTGTCACAGTGATGACTAGGAGATAGGGTTAGAATTATGAGATAGGGCTTGTTCTCATGAAATGGGTTATGCATTAACGTTAGGATAAGAGGTTAAAGTTAGGCGCACGGTGAGGTTTACGTGTTAAGGGGAGAAATAGGAACAGGGTTGGGTGTTATGTTCAGGGTTAGGGTTATCTGTTAAAGGTATTGTTTATGCTTAGCGCACGGGCCCTGTCTGCATTAGGCGGGCGGGGGGAGTTTAGGGGGCTGGGATTGTACCCGGGAACCCACTCTATCATACTCTGGGTATGGGCCCGTGGGTTTCATGCAGGACACAGTGGTAGAGCCTCCTTTCACGCATGGCATGGGAGGATTGCAGGCTTTCTAAACTCTAAGAAAGCAAGAAGTCTGAGAATTAGATTTAGGGTTAGGATTACGGTTAGGGTTAAGGATGAAGTTTAGTGTTAGGGTGAGGGCTTAGGGTTAGGGATTAGGGTTAGGGTTAAAGGTTACTCTTAGGTTTAACGGTTACACTTTGGTTTAGGGTTGAGGTTTACGGTTAGGGTTAAGATGAGGGGTTAGGGTTTGGTACAGGGTTAGGGTTAAGTGTTAGGTTTAGGGTTGAAGATTAGGATTAGGGTTAGGATTAAAGGTTAGCGTGAGAGTTAACACTTAGGGTTAAGGTTAAGAGTTAGGGTTTAGGGTTAGGGTTAGGGATAGTTTTAGGTTTAGAGTTATGTGTTATGGTTTGTGTTAGAGGTGAGGGTTAGGTTTACAGGTCACAGTTAGGGTTACGTTTAGGGGTTAGCATTAGGGTTAGGGTTAGTGTTAGGGTTAAGGGATAGGATTAGGGTTAAGTGTTGGGCTTAGGGTTAGGATTTAGTGTTAAGGTTAGCATTAAGCATTAGGGTTAGGGTCAGGGTTAAATTCTTGGGTGCGGGTAATGGTTAAGGTCAGGGTTTAGGTTCACGGATAGGGTTAGTGTTAAGGGTTACGGGTAGCTTTAGGGTTCAGGGTTAGTGTTAGCATTAGGGCTTAATGTTAGGATTAGGCGGTAGGTTAGATTTAGGGTTAGATCTAGGCGTTAGGGTAAGGGCTAGCGTTAGGGTTAAGAGATAGGGTTAGGTTTAATGCTTAGGATTAGGGTTAGGGTTTGGGGTTAAAGTAAGTGTTAGGGGTTAGGTTTAAGCATCCAAGGTTAGGGTTATTTTTAGCTGTAGTGTTAGGGTTAGGGATAAGGGATCCCATTAGCATTAAGGGTCTTCCTTACTGTAGGGTTAAGGGTTAGGCTTAGAGTTAAAGGTTAAGGTTAGTGTCAGGATTAAGATTTAGGGTGAGGGTTAACGGTTAGGGTAAAGGTTAAGCGTTAGTTTTAGGGATTAGGGATTAGGGTTTTTGGTTAGGGTTAGTGTTAGGGTTAGTGTTAGGGTTAGCGGTTAGGAGTTAGTGTTTTATGAAGGGGTATGGTTAGAATTAGGATTGGGGTTAGAGTTAGGGTGAGGTATAGGGGTTAGGTTTAGGTGTTAATTTTAGGGTAAAAGGATAGGATAAGGGTTACGGGTTGGGCTTAGGTTTAGGGTTAAAGTTTACTGCTGGGTTTAGGGATAGGGTTCAGGATTAGCTTTAGGTTTTCTGGTTAGGGTTAGGTGTTAGGTTAGTGTCAGGGTTATGTCTAGTCGTGAGGGTAAGGTTTAGGGTTAGCTTTAAGATCTAGGGTTTGGTTTAATGGTTAGGATTAGGATTAGGGTTAAGGGTTAGGGTAAGGCTTAGGGGTTAGGGTGAAGGGTTAGGGACAAGGGTTAGGTTTTTTGTTAGGCATAGCGTTGGGGTTAGAAGTAAGGGTTACTGTCAGTGTTAGGGTTGTAGGTAGGGTTACGGTTAGGGTTAGCGGTTTAGAATTAGGGTTAGGGATTAGGTGTCACAGTGATGACTAGGAGATAGGGTTAGAATTATGGGATAGGGGTTGTTCTCAGGAAATGGGTTATGCATTAACATTAGGATAAGAGGTTAAAGTTAGGCGCACGGTGAGGTTTACGTGTTAAGGGGAGAAATAGGAACAGGATTTGGTGTTATGTTCAGGGTTAGGGTTATCTGTTAAAGGTATTGTTTATGCTTAGCGCACGGGCCCTGTCTGCATTAGGCGGGCGGGGGGAGTTTAGGGGGCTGGGATTGTACCCGGGAACCCACTCTATAATACTCTGGGTATGGGCCTGTGGGTTTCATGCAGGACACAGAGGTAGAGCCTCCTTTCACGCATGGCATGCGAGGATTGCAGGCTTTCTAAACTCTAAGAAAGCAAGAAGTCTGAGAATTAGATTTAGGGTTAGGATTCTGGTTAGGGTTAAGGATGAAGTTTAGTGTTAGGGTGAGGGCTTAGGGTTAGGGATTAGGGTTAGGATTAAAGGTTACTCTTAGGTTTAACGGTTACACTTTGGTTTAGGGTTGAGGTTTACGGTTAGGGTTAAGATGAGGGGTTAGGGTTTGGTACAGGGTTATGGTTAAGTGTTAGGTTTAGGGTTGAAGATTAGGATTAGGGTTAGGATTAAAGGTTAGTGTGAGAATTGACGCTTAGGGTTAAGGTTAAAAGTTAGGGTTTAGGGTTAGGGTTAGGGTTAGGGTTAGTTTTAGGGTTAGAGTTATGTGCTATGGTTTGTGTTAGAGGTTAGGGTTAGGTTTACTGGTCACGGTTAGGGTTACGTTTAGGGGGTAGCATTAGGGTTAGGGTTAGGGTTAAGGGCTAGGATTAGGGATAAGTGTTCGGCTTAGGGTTAGGGTTTAGTGTTAGGGTTAGCATTAAGGATTAGGGTTAGGGTCAGGGTTAAATGCTTGGGTGCGGGTAATGGTTAGGGTCAGGGTTTAGGTTCACGGATAGGGTTAGTGTTAAGGGTTACGGGTAGGTTTAGGGTTCAGGGTTAGTGTTAGCATTAGGGCTTAAGGTTAGGATTAGGCGGTAGGTTAGATTTAGGGTTAGATCTAGGCGTTGGGGTAAGGGCTAGCGTTAGGGTTAAGCGATAGGGTTAGGTTTAATGCTTAGGATTAGGGTTAGGGTTTGGGGTTAAAGTAAGTGTTAGGGGTTAGGTTTAAGGATCCAAGGTTAGGGTTATTTTTAGCTGTAGTGTTAGGGTTAGGGATAAGGGATCCCATTAGCATTAAGGGTCTTCCTTACTGTAGGGTTAAGGGTTAGGCTTAGAGTTAAAGGTTAAGGTTAGGGTCAGTGTTAAGATTTAGGGTGAGGGTTAACGGTTAGGGTAAAGGTTAAGCGTTAGGTTTAGGGATTAGTGATTAGGATTTTTGGTTAGTGTTAGGGTTAGCGGTTAGGAGTTAGTGTTTTATTCAGGGGTATGGTTAGAATTAGGATTGGGGTTAGAGTTAGGGTGAGGTATAGGGGTTAGGTTTAGGGATTAGTTTTAGGGTAAAAGGATAGGATTAGGGTTACGGGTTGGGCTTAGGTTTAGGGTTAAAGTTTACTGCTAGGGTTAGGGATGGGTTCAGGGTTAGCTTTAGGGGTTCTGGTTAGGGTTAGGTGTTAGGTTAGTGTCAGGGTTAGGTCTAGTCGTGAGGGTAAGGTTTAGGGTTAGCTTTAAGAGCTAGGGTTAGGTTTAATGGTTAGGATTAGGATTAGGGTTAAGGGTTAGGGTAAGGCTTAGGGGTTAGGGTGAAGGGTTAGGGTCAAGGGTTAGGGTTTTTGTGAGGCATAGCGTTGGGGTTAGAAGTAAGGGTTACTGTCAGTGTTAGGGTTGTAGGTAGGGTTACGGTTAGGATTAGCGGTTTAGAATTAGGGTTAGGGATTAGGTGTCACAGTGATGACTAGGAGATAGGGTTAGAATTATGGGATGGGGTTGTTCTCATGAAATGGGTTATGCATTAACGTTAGGATAAGAGGTTAAAGTTAGGGGCACGGTGAGGTTTACGTGTTAAGGGGAGAAATAGGAACAGGGTTGGGTGTTATGTTCAGGGTTAGGGTTATCTGTTAAAGGTATTGTTTATACTTAGCGCACGGGCCCTGTCTGCATTAGGCGGCCCGGGGGAGTTTAGGGGGCTGGGATTGTACCCGGGAACCCACTCTATCATACTCTGGGTATGGGCCCATGGGTTTCTAGCAGGACACAGTGGTAGAGCCTCCTTTCACGCATGGCATGGGAGGATTGCAGGCTTTCTAAACTCTAAGAAAGCAAGAAGTCTGAGAATTAGATTTAGGGTTAGGATTCTGGTTAGGGTTAAGGATGAAGTTTAGTGTTAGGGTGAGGGCTTAGGGTTAGGGAACAAGGTTAGGGTTAAAGGTTACTCTTAGGTTTAATGGTTACACTTTGGTTTAGGGTTGAGGTTTACGGTTAGGGTTAAGATGAGGGGATAGTGTTTGGTATAGGGTTAGGGTTAAGTGTTAGGTTTAGGGTTGAAGATTAGGATTAGGGTTAGGATTAAAGGTTAGCGTGAGAGTTAACGCTTAGGGTTAAGGTTAAGAGTTAGGGTTTAGGGTTAGGTTTAGGGTTAGGGTTAGTTTTAGGGTTAGAGTTATGTGGTATGGTTTGTGTTAGAGGTTAGGGATAGGTTTACTGGTCACGGTTAGGGTTAGGTTTAGGGTGTAGCATTAGGGTTAGGGTTAGGGTTAAGGGATAGGATTAGGGATAAGTGTTGGGCTTAGGGTTAGGTTTCAGTGTTAGGGTTAGCATTAAGGATTAGGGTTAGGGTCAGGGTTAAATGCTTGGGTGCGGGTAATGGTTAGGGTCAGGGTTAAGGTTCACGGATAGGGTTAGTGTTAAGGGTTACGGGTAGGTTTAGGGTTCAGGGTTAGTGTTAGCATTAGGGCTTAAGTTTAGGATTAGGCGGTAGGTTAGATTTAGGGTTAGATCTAGGCGTTAGGGTAAGGGCTAGCGTTAGGGTTAAGAGATAGGGTTAGGTTTAATGCTTAGGATTAGGATTAGGGTTTGGGGTTAAAGTAAGTGTTAGGGGTTACGTTTAAGGATCCAAGGTTAGGGTTATTTTTATCTATAGTGTTAGGGTTAGGGATAAGAGATCCAATTAGCATTAAGGGTCTTCCTTACTGTAGGGTTAAGGGTTAGGCTTAGAGTTAAAGGGTTAGGGTTAGGGTCAGTGTTAAGATTTAGGGTGAGGGTTAACGGTTAGGGTAAATGTTAAGCGTTAGGGTTAGGGATTAGTGATTAGGGTTTTTGGTTAGTGTTAGGGTTAGCGGTTAGGAGTTAGTGTTTTATGAAGGGGTATGGTTAGAATTAGGATTGGGGTTATAGTTAGGGTGAGGTATAGGGGTTAGGTTTAGGGGTTAGTTTTAGGGTAAAAGGATAGGGTTAGGGTTACGGGTTGGGCTTAGGTTTAGGGTTAAAGTTTACTGCTAGGTTTAGGGATAGGGTTCAGGGTTAGCTTTAGGGGTTCTGGTTAGGGTTAGGTGTTAGGTTAGTGTCAGGGTTAGGTCTAGTCGTGAGGGTAAGGTTTAGGGTTAGCTTTAAGAGCTAGGGTTAGGTTTAATGGTTAGGATTAGGATTAGGGTTAAGGGTTAGGGTAAGGCTTAGGGGTTAGGGTGAAGGGTTAGGGTCATGGGTTAGGGTTTTTGTTAGGCATAGCGTTGGGGTTAGAAGTAAGGGTTACTGTCAGTGTTAGGGTTGTAGGTAGGGTTACGGTTAGGGTTAGCGGTTTAGAATTAGGGTTAGGGATTAGGTGTCACAGTGATGACTAGGAGATAGGGTTAGAATTATGGGATAGGGGTTGTTCTCAGGAAATGGGTTATGCATTAACGTTAGGATAAGAGGTTAAAGTTAGGCGCACGGTGAGGTTTACGTGTTAAGGGGAGAAATAGGAACAGGGTTGGGTGTTATGTTCAGGGTTAGGGTTATCTGTTAAATGTATTGTTTATGCTTAGCGCACGGGCCCTGTCTGCATTAGGCGGGCGGGGGGAGTTTAGGGGGCTGGGATTGTACCCGGAAACCCACTCTATCATACTCTGGGTATGGGCCCGTGGGTTTCATGCAGGACACAGTGATAGAGGCTCCTTTCACGCATGGCATGGGAGGATTGCAGGCTTTCTAAACTCTAAGAAAGCAAGAAGTCTGAGAATTAGATTTAGGGTTACGATTCTGGTTAGGGTTAAGGATGAAGTTTAGTGTTAGGGTGAGGGCTTAGGGTTAGGGATTAGGGTTAGGGTTAAAGGTTACTCTTAGGTTTAACGGTTACACTTTGGTTTAGGGTTGAGGTTTACGGTTAGGGTTAAGATGAGGGGTTAGGGTTTGGTACAGGTTTAGGATTAAGTGTTAGGGTTAGGGTTGAAGATTAGGATTAGGGTTATAATGAAAGGTTAGCATGAGAGTTAGCGCTTAGGGTTAAGGTTAAGAGTTAGGGTTCAGGGTTAGGGTTAGGGTTAGTTTTAGGGTTAGAGTTATGTGCTATGGTTTGTGTTAGAGGTTAGGGTTAGGTTTACTGGTCACGGTTAGGGTTACGTTTAGAGGTTAGCATTAGTTTTAGGGTTAAGGTTAAGGGATAGGATTAGGGATAAGTGTTGGGCTTAGGGTTAGGGTTTAGTGTTAGGGTTAGCATTAAGGATTAGGGTTAAGGTCAGGGTTAAATGCTTGGGTGCGGGTAATGGTTAGGGTCAGGGTTAAGGTTCACAGATAGGGTTAGTGTTAATGGTTACGGGTAGGTTTAGGGTTCAGGGTTAGTGTTAGCATTAGTGCTTAAGGTTAGGATTAGGTGGTACTTTAGATTTAGGGTTAGATCTAGGCGTTAGGGTAAGGGCTAGCGTTAGGGTTAAGAGATAGGGTTAGGTTTAATGCTTAGGATTAGGGTTAGGGTTTTGGGTTAAAGTAAGTGTTAGGGGTTAGGTTTAAGGATCCAAGGTTAGGGTTATTTTTAGCTGTAGTGTTAGGGTTAGGGATAAGGGATCCTATTAGCATTAAGGGTCTTCCTTACTGTAGGGTTAAGGGTTAGGCTTAGAGTTAAAGGTTAAGGTTAGGGTCAGTGTTAAGATTTAGGGTGAGGGTTAATGGTTAGGGTAAAGGTTAAGCGTTAGGGTTAGGGATTAGTGATTAGGGTTTTTGGTTAGTGTTAGGGTTAGCGGTTAGGAGTTAGTGTTTTATGAAGGGGTATGGTTAGAATTAGGATTGGGGTTAGAGTTAGGGTGAGGTATAGGGGTTCGGTTTAGGGGTTAGTTTTAGGGTAAAAGGATAGGATTAGGGTTACGGGTTGGGCTTAGGTTTAGGGTTAAAGTGTACTGCTAGGGTTAGGGATAGGGTTCATGGTTAGCTTTAGGGGTTCTGGTTAGGGTTAGGTGTTAGGTTAGTGTCAGGGTTAGGTCTAGTCGTGAGGGTAAGGTTTAGGGTTAGCTTTAAGAGCTAGGGTTAGGTTTAATGGTTAGGATTAGGATTAGGGTTAAGGGTTAGGGTAAGGCTTAGGGGTTAGGGTGAAGGGTTAGGGACAAGGGTTAGGTTTTTTGTTAGGCATAGCGTTGGGGTTAGAAGTAAGGGTTACTGTCAGTGTTAGGGTTGTAGGTAGGGTTACGGTTAGGGTTAGCGGTTTAGAATTAGGGTTAGGGATTAGGTGTCACAGTGATGACTAGGAGATAGGGTTAGAATTATGGGATAGGGGTTGTTCTCAGGAAATGGGTTATGCATTAACATTAGGATAAGAGGTTAAAGTTAGGCGCACGGTGAGGTTTTCGTGTTAAGGGGAGAAATAGGAACAGGATTTGGTGTTATGTTCAGGGTTAGGGTTATCTGTTAAAGGTATTGTTTATGCTTAGCGCACGGGCCCTGTCTGCATTAGGCGGGCGGGGTGAGTTTAGGGGGCTGGGATTGTACCCGGGAACCCACTCTATAATACTCTGGGTATGGGCCCATGGGTTTCATGCAGGACACAGAGGTAGAGCCTCCTTTCACGCATGGCATGGGAGGATTGCAGGCTTTCTAAACTCTAAGAAAGCAAGAAGTCTGAGAATTAGATTTAGGGTTAGGATTCTGGTTAGGGTTAAGGATGAAGTTTAGTGTTAGGGTGAGGGCTTAGGGTTAGGGATTAGGGTTAGGATTAAAGGTTACTCTTAGGTTTAACGGTTACACTTTGGTTTAGGGTTGAGGTTTACGGTTAGGGTTAAGATGAGGGGTTAGTGTTTGGTACAGGGTTAGGGTTAAGTGTTAGGTTTAGGGTTGAAGATTAGGATTAGGGTTAGGATTAAAGGTTAGTGTGAGAATTGACGCTTAGGGTTAAGGTTAAATGTTAGGGTTTAGGGTTAGGGTTAGGGTTAGTTTTAGGGTTAGAGTTATGTGCTATGGTTTGTGTTAGAGGTTAGGGTTAGGTTTACTGGTCACGGTTAGGGTTACGTTTAGGGGGTAGCATTAGGGTTAGGGTTAGGGTTAAGGGCTAGGATTAGGGATAAGTGTTCGGCTTAGGGTTAGGGTTTAGTGTTAAGGTTAGCATTAAGGATTAGGGTTAGGGTCAGGGTTAAATGCTTGGGTGCGGGTAATGGTTAGGGTCAGGGTTTAGGTTCACGGATAGGGTTAGTGTTAAGGGTTACGGGTAGGTTTAGGGTTCAGGGTTAGTGTTAGCATTAGGGCTTAAGGTTAGGATTAGGCGGTAGGTTAGATTTAGGGTTAGATCTAGGCGTTGGGGTAAGGGCTAGCGTTAGGGTTAAGCGATAGGGTTAGGTTTAATGCTTAGGATTAGGGTTAGGGTTTGGGGTTAAAGTAAGTGTTAGGGGTTAGGTTTAAGGATCCAAGGTTAGGGTTATTTTTAGCTGTAGTGTTAGGGTTAGGGATAAGGGATCCCATTAGCATTAAGGGTCTTCCTTACTGTAGGGTTAAGGGTTAGGCTTAGAGTTAAAGGTTAAGGTTAGGGTCAGTGTTAAGATTTAGGGTGAGGGTTAACGGTTAGGGTAAAGGTTAAGCGTTAGGTTTAGGGATTAGTGATTAGGATTTTTGGTTAGTGTTAGGGTTAGCGGTTAGGAGTTAGTGTTTTATGAAGGGGTATGGTTAGAATTAGGATTGGGGTTAGAGTTAGGGTGAGGTATAGGGGTTAGGTTTAGGGATTAGTTTTAGGGTAAAAGGATAGGGTTAGGGTTACGGGTTGGGCTTAGGTTTAGGGTTAAAGTTTACTGCTAGGTTTAGGGATAGGGTTCAGGGTTAGCTTTAGGGGTTCTGGTTAGGGTTAGGTGTTAGGTTAGTGTCAGGGTTAGGTCTAGTCGTGAGGGTAAGGTTTAGGGTTAGCTTTAAGAGCTAGGGTTAGGTTTAATGGTTAGGATTAGGATTAGGGTTAAGGGTTAGGGTAAGGCTTAGGGGTTAGGGTGAAGGGTTAGGGTCATGGGTTAGGGTTTTTGTTAGGCATAGCGTTGGGGTTAGAAGTAAGGGTTACTGTCAGTGTTAGGGTTGTAGGTAGGGTTACGGTTAGGGTTAGCGGTTTAGAATTAGGGTTAGGGATTAGGTGTCACAGTGATGACTAGGAGATAGGGTTAGAATTATGGGATAGGGGTTGTTCTCAGGAAATGGGTTATGCATTAACGTTAGGATAAGAGGTTAAAGTTAGGCGCACGGTGAGGTTTACGTGTTAAGGGGAGAAATAGGAACAGGGTTGGGTGTTATGTTCAGGGTTAGGGTTATCTGTTAAATGTATTGTTTATGCTTAGCGCACGGGCCCTGTCTGCATTAGGCGGGCGGGGGGAGTTTAGGGGGCTGGGATTGTACCCGGAAACCCACTCTATCATACTCTGGGTATGGGCCCGTGGGTTTCATGCAGGACACAGTGATAGAGGCTCCTTTCACGCATGGCATGGGAGGATTGCAGGCTTTCTAAACTCTAAGAAAGCAAGAAGTCTGAGAATTAGATTTAGGGTTACGATTCTGGTTAGGGTTAAGGATGAAGTTTAGTGTTAGGGTGAGGGCTTAGGGTTAGGGATTAGGGTTAGGGTTAAAGGTTACTCTTAGGTTTAACGGTTACACTTTGGTTTAGGGTTGAGGTTTACGGTTAGGGTTAAGATGAGGGGTTAGGGTTTGGTACAGGTTTAGGATTAAGTGTTAGGGTTAGGGTTGAAGATTAGGATTAGGGTTATAATGAAAGGTTAGCATGAGAGTTAGCGCTTAGGGTTAAGGTTAAGAGTTAGGGTTCAGGGTTAGGGTTAGGGTTAGTTTTAGGGTTAGAGTTATGTGCTATGGTTTGTGTTAGAGGTTAGGGTTAGGTTTACTGGTCACGGTTAGGGTTACGTTTAGAGGTTAGCATTAGTTTTAGGGTTAAGGTTAAGGGATAGGATTAGGGATAAGTGTTGGGCTTAGGGTTAGGGTTTAGTGTTAGGGTTAGCATTAAGGATTAGGGTTAAGGTCAGGGTTAAATGCTTGGGTGCGGGTAATGGTTAGGGTCAGGGTTAAGGTTCACAGATAGGGTTAGTGTTAATGGTTACGGGTAGGTTTAGGGTTCAGGGTTAGTGTTAGCATTAGTGCTTAAGGTTAGGATTAGGTGGTACTTTAGATTTAGGGTTAGATCTAGGCGTTAGGGTAAGGGCTAGCGTTAGGGTTAAGAGATAGGGTTAGGTTTAATGCTTAGGATTAGGGTTAGGGTTTTGGGTTAAAGTAAGTGTTAGGGGTTAGGTTTAAGGATCCAAGGTTAGGGTTATTTTTAGCTGTAGTGTTAGGGTTAGGGATAAGGGATCCTATTAGCATTAAGGGTCTTCCTTACTGTAGGGTTAAGGGTTAGGCTTAGAGTTAAAGGTTAAGGTTAGGGTCAGTGTTAAGATTTAGGGTGAGGGTTAATGGTTAGGGTAAAGGTTAAGCGTTAGGGTTAGGGATTAGTGATTAGGGTTTTTGGTTAGTGTTAGGGTTAGCGGTTAGGAGTTAGTGTTTTATGAAGGGGTATGGTTAGAATTAGGATTGGGGTTAGAGTTAGGGTGAGGTATAGGGGTTCGGTTTAGGGGTTAGTTTTAGGGTAAAAGGATAGGATTAGGGTTACGGGTTGGGCTTAGGTTTAGGGTTAAAGTGTACTGCTAGGGTTAGGGATAGGGTTCATGGTTAGCTTTAGGGGTTCTGGTTAGGGTTAGGTGTTAGGTTAGTGTCAGGGTTAGGTCTAGTCGTGAGGGTAAGGTTTAGGGTTAGCTTTAAGAGCTAGGGTTAGGTTTAATGGTTAGGATTAGGATTAGGGTTAAGGGTTAGGGTAAGGCTTAGGGGTTAGGGTGAAGGGTTAGGGACAAGGGTTAGGTTTTTTGTTAGGCATAGCGTTGGGGTTAGAAGTAAGGGTTACTGTCAGTGTTAGGGTTGTAGGTAGGGTTACGGTTAGGGTTAGCGGTTTAGAATTAGGGTTAGGGATTAGGTGTCACAGTGATGACTAGGAGATAGGGTTAGAATTATGGGATAGGGGTTGTTCTCAGGAAATGGGTTATGCATTAACATTAGGATAAGAGGTTAAAGTTAGGCGCACGGTGAGGTTTTCGTGTTAAGGGGAGAAATAGGAACAGGATTTGGTGTTATGTTCAGGGTTAGGGTTATCTGTTAAAGGTATTGTTTATGCTTAGCGCACGGGCCCTGTCTGCATTAGGCGGGCGGGGTGAGTTTAGGGGGCTGGGATTGTACCCGGGAACCCACTCTATAATACTCTGGGTATGGGCCCATGGGTTTCATGCAGGACACAGAGGTAGAGCCTCCTTTCACGCATGGCATGGGAGGATTGCAGGCTTTCTAAACTCTAAGAAAGCAAGAAGTCTGAGAATTAGATTTAGGGTTAGGATTCTGGTTAGGGTTAAGGATGAAGTTTAGTGTTAGGGTGAGGGCTTAGGGTTAGGGATTAGGGTTAGGATTAAAGGTTACTCTTAGGTTTAACGGTTACACTTTGGTTTAGGGTTGAGGTTTACGGTTAGGGTTAAGATGAGGGGTTAGTGTTTGGTACAGGGTTAGGGTTAAGTGTTAGGTTTAGGGTTGAAGATTAGGATTAGGGTTAGGATTAAAGGTTAGTGTGAGAATTGACGCTTAGGGTTAAGGTTAAATGTTAGGGTTTAGGGTTAGGGTTAGGGTTAGTTTTAGGGTTAGAGTTATGTGCTATGGTTTGTGTTAGAGGTTAGGGTTAGGTTTACTGGTCACGGTTAGGGTTACGTTTAGGGGGTAGCATTAGGGTTAGGGTTAGGGTTAAGGGCTAGGATTAGGGATAAGTGTTCGGCTTAGGGTTAGGGTTTAGTGTTAAGGTTAGCATTAAGGATTAGGGTTAGGGTCAGGGTTAAATGCTTGGGTGCGGGTAATGGTTAGGGTCAGGGTTTAGGTTCACGGATAGGGTTAGTGTTAAGGGTTACGGGTAGGTTTAGGGTTCAGGGTTAGTGTTAGCATTAGGGCTTAAGGTTAGGATTAGGCGGTAGGTTAGATTTAGGGTTAGATCTAGGCGTTGGGGTAAGGGCTAGCGTTAGGGTTAAGCGATAGGGTTAGGTTTAATGCTTAGGATTAGGGTTAGGGTTTGGGGTTAAAGTAAGTGTTAGGGGTTAGGTTTAAGGATCCAAGGTTAGGGTTATTTTTAGCTGTAGTGTTAGGGTTAGGGATAAGGGATCCCATTAGCATTAAGGGTCTTCCTTACTGTAGGGTTAAGGGTTAGGCTTAGAGTTAAAGGTTAAGGTTAGGGTCAGTGTTAAGATTTAGGGTGAGGGTTAACGGTTAGGGTAAAGGTTAAGCGTTAGGTTTAGGGATTAGTGATTAGGATTTTTGGTTAGTGTTAGGGTTAGCGGTTAGGAGTTAGTGTTTTATGAAGGGGTATGGTTAGAATTAGGATTGGGGTTAGAGTTAGGGTGAGGTATAGGGGTTAGGTTTAGGGATTAGTTTTAGGGTAAAAGGATAGGGTTAGGGTTACGGGTTGGGCTTAGGTTTAGGGTTAAAGTTTACTGCTAGGTTTAGGGATAGGGTTCAGGGTTAGCTTTAGGGGTTCTGGTTAGGGTTAGGTGTTAGGTTAGTGTCAGGGTTAGGTCTAGTCGTGAGGGTAAGGTTTAGGGTTAGCTTTAAGAGCTAGGGTTAGGTTTAATGGTTAGGATTAGGATTAGGGTTAAGGGTTAGGGTAAGGCTTAGGGGTTAGGGTGAAGGGTTAGGGTCATGGGTTAGGGTTTTTGTTAGGCATAGCGTTGGGGTTAGAAGTAAGGGTTACTGTCAGTGTTAGGGTTGTAGGTAGGGTTACGGTTAGGGTTAGCGGTTTAGAATTAGGGTTAGGGATTAGGTGTCACAGTGATGACTAGGAGATAGGGTTAGAATTATGGGATAGGGGTTGTTCTCAGGAAATGGGTTATGCATTAACGTTAGGATAAGAGGTTAAAGTTAGGCGCACGGTGAGGTTTACGTGTTAAGGGGAGAAATAGGAACAGGGTTGGGTGTTATGTTCAGGGTTAGGGTTATCTGTTAAATGTATTGTTTATGCTTAGCGCACGGGCCCTGTCTGCATTAGGCGGGCGGGGGAGTTTAGGGGGCTGGGATTGTACCCGGAAACCCACTCTATCATACTCTGGGTATGGGCCCGTGGGTTTCATGCAGGACACAGTGATAGAGGCTCCTTTCACGCATGGCATGGGAGGATTGCAGGCTTTCTAAACTCTAAGAAAGCAAGAAGTCTGAGAATTAGATTTAGGGTTACGATTCTGGTTAGGGTTAAGGATGAAGTTTAGTGTTAGGGTGAGGGCTTAGGGTTAGGGATTAGGGTTAGGGTTAAAGGTTACTCTTAGGTTTAACGGTTACACTTTGGTTTAGGGTTGAGGTTTACGGTTAGGGTTAAGATGAGGGGTTAGGGTTTGGTACAGGTTTAGGATTAAGTGTTAGGGTTAGGGTTGAAGATTAGGATTAGGGTTATAATGAAAGGTTAGCATGAGAGTTAGCGCTTAGGGTTAAGGTTAAGAGTTAGGGTTCAGGGTTAGGGTTAGGGTTAGTTTTAGGGTTAGAGTTATGTGCTATGGTTTGTGTTAGAGGTTAGGGTTAGGTTTACTGGTCACGGTTAGGGTTACGTTTAGAGGTTAGCATTAGTTTTAGGGTTAAGGTTAAGGGATAGGATTAGGGATAAGTGTTGGGCTTAGGGTTAGGGTTTAGTGTTAGGGTTAGCATTAAGGATTAGGGTTAAGGTCAGGGTTAAATGCTTGGGTGCGGGTAATGGTTAGGGTCAGGGTTAAGGTTCACAGATAGGGTTAGTGTTAATGGTTACGGGTAGGTTTAGGGTTCAGGGTTAGTGTTAGCATTAGTGCTTAAGGTTAGGATTAGGTGGTACTTTAGATTTAGGGTTAGATCTAGGCGTTAGGGTAAGGGCTAGCGTTAGGGTTAAGAGATAGGGTTAGGTTTAATGCTTAGGATTAGGGTTAGGGTTTTGGGTTAAAGTAAGTGTTAGGGGTTAGGTTTAAGGATCCAAGGTTAGGGTTATTTTTAGCTGTAGTGTTAGGGTTAGGGATAAGGGATCCTATTAGCATTAAGGGTCTTCCTTACTGTAGGGTTAAGGGTTAGGCTTAGAGTTAAAGGTTAAGGTTAGGGTCAGTGTTAAGATTTAGGGTGAGGGTTAATGGTTAGGGTAAAGGTTAAGCGTTAGGGTTAGGGATTAGTGATTAGGGTTTTTGGTTAGTGTTAGGGTTAGCGGTTAGGAGTTAGTGTTTTATGAAGGGGTATGGTTAGAATTAGGATTGGGGTTAGAGTTAGGGTGAGGTATAGGGGTTCGGTTTAGGGGTTAGTTTTAGGGTAAAAGGATAGGATTAGGGTTACGGGTTGGGCTTAGGTTTAGGGTTAAAGTGTACTGCTAGGGTTAGGGATAGGGTTCATGGTTAGCTTTAGGGGTTCTGGTTAGGGTTAGGTGTTAGGTTAGTGTCAGGGTTAGGTCTAGTCGTGAGGGTAAGGTTTAGGGTTAGCTTTAAGAGCTAGGGTTAGGTTTAATGGTTAGGATTAGGATTAGGGTTAAGGGTTAGGGTAAGGCTTAGGGGTTAGGGTGAAGGGTTAGGGACAAGGGTTAGGTTTTTTGTTAGGCATAGCGTTGGGGTTAGAAGTAAGGGTTACTGTCAGTGTTAGGGTTGTAGGTAGGGTTACGGTTAGGGTTAGCGGTTTAGAATTAGGGTTAGGGATTAGGTGTCACAGTGATGACTAGGAGATAGGGTTAGAATTATGGGATAGGGGTTGTTCTCAGGAAATGGGTTATGCATTAACATTAGGATAAGAGGTTAAAGTTAGGCGCACGGTGAGGTTTTCGTGTTAAGGGGAGAAATAGGAACAGGATTTGGTGTTATGTTCAGGGTTAGGGTTATCTGTTAAAGGTATTGTTTATGCTTAGCGCACGGGCCCTGTCTGCATTAGGCGGGCGGGGGGAGTTTAGGGGGCTGGGATTGTACCCGGGAACCCACTCTATAATACTCTGGGTATGGGCCCATGGGTTTCATGCAGGACACAGAGGTAGAGCCTCCTTTCACGCATGGCATGGGAGGATTGCAGGCTTTCTAAACTCTAAGAAAGCAAGAAGTCTGAGAATTAGATTTAGGGTTAGGATTCTGGTTAGGGTTAAGGATGAAGTTTAGTGTTAGGGTGAGGGCTTAGGGTTAGGGATTAGGGTTAGGATTAAAGGTTACTCTTAGGTTTAACGGTTACACTTTGGTTTAGGGTTGAGGTTTACGGTTAGGGTTAAGATGAGGGGTTAGTGTTTGGTACAGGGTTAGGGTTAAGTGTTAGGTTTAGGGTTGAAGATTAGGATTAGGGTTAGGATTAAAGGTTAGTGTGAGAATTGACGCTTAGGGTTAAGGTTAAATGTTAGGGTTTAGGGTTAGGGTTAGGGTTAGTTTTAGGGTTAGAGTTATGTGCTATGGTTTGTGTTAGAGGTTAGGGTTAGGTTTACTGGTCACGGTTAGGGTTACGTTTAGGGGGTAGCATTAGGGTTAGGGTTAGGGTTAAGGGCTAGGATTAGGGATAAGTGTTCGGCTTAGGGTTAGGGTTTAGTGTTAAGGTTAGCATTAAGGATTAGGGTTAGGGTCAGGGTTAAATGCTTGGGTGCGGGTAATGGTTAGGGTCAGGGTTTAGGTTCACGGATAGGGTTAGTGTTAAGGGTTACGGGTAGGTTTAGGGTTCAGGGTTAGTGTTAGCATTAGGGCTTAAGGTTAGGATTAGGCGGTAGGTTAGATTTAGGGTTAGATCTAGGCGTTGGGGTAAGGGCTAGCGTTAGGGTTAAGCGATAGGGTTAGGTTTAATGCTTAGGATTAGGGTTAGGGTTTGGGGTTAAAGTAAGTGTTAGGGGTTAGGTTTAAGGATCCAAGGTTAGGGTTATTTTTAGCTGTAGTGTTAGGGTTAGGGATAAGGGATCCCATTAGCATTAAGGGTCTTCCTTACTGTAGGGTTAAGGGTTAGGCTTAGAGTTAAAGGTTAAGGTTAGGGTCAGTGTTAAGATTTAGGGTGAGGGTTAACGGTTAGGGTAAAGGTTAAGCGTTAGGTTTAGGGATTAGTGATTAGGATTTTTGGTTAGTGTTAGGGTTAGCGGTTAGGAGTTAGTGTTTTATGAAGGGGTATGGTTAGAATTAGGATTGGGGTTAGAGTTAGGGTGAGGTATAGGGGTTAGGTTTAGGGATTAGTTTTAGGGTAAAAGGATAGGATTAGGGTTACGGGTTGGGCTTAGGTTTAGGGTTAAAGTTTACTGCTAGGGTTAGGGATTGGTTCAGGGTTAGCTTTAGGGGTTCTGGTTAGGGTTAGGTGTTAGGTTAGTGTCAGGGTTAGGTCTAGTCGTGAGGGTAAGGTTTAGGGTTAGCTTTAAGAGCTAGGGTTAGGTTTAATGGTTAGGATTAGGATTAGGGTTAAGGGTTAGGGTAAGGCTTAGGGGTTAGGGTGAAGGGTTAGGGTCAAGGGTTAGGGTTTTTGTGAGGCATAGCGTTGGGGTTAGAAGTAAGGGTTACTGTCAGTGTTAGGGTTGTAGGTAGGGTTCCGGTTAGGATTAGCGGTTTAGAATTAGGGTTAGGGATTAGGTGTCACAGTGATGACTAGGAGATAGAGTTAGAATTATGGGATGGGGTTGTTCTCATGAAATGGGTTATGCATTAACGTTAGGATAAGAGGTTAAAGTTAGGGGCACGGTGAGGTTTACGTGTTAAGGGGAGAAATAGGAACAGGGTTGGGTGTTATGTTCAGGGTTAGGGTTATCTGTTAAAGGTATTGTTTATACTTAGCGCACGGGCCCTGTCTGCATTAGGCGGCCCGGGGGAGTTTAGGGGGCTGGGATTGTACCCGGGAACCCACTCTATCATACTCTGGGTATGGGCCCATGGGTTTCTAGCAGGACACAGTGGTAGAGCCTCCTTTCACGCATGGCATGGGAGGATTGCAGGCTTTCTAAACTCTAAGAAAGCAAGAAGTCTGAGAATTAGATTTAGGGTTAGGATTCTGGTTAGGGTTAAGGATGAAGTTTAGTGTTAGGGTGAGGGCTTAGGGTTAGGGAACAAGGTTAGGGTTAAAGGTTACTCTTAGGTTTAATGGTTACACTTTGGTTTAGGGTTGAGGTTTACGGTTAGGGTTAAGATGAGGGGATAGTGTTTGGTATAGGGTTAGGGTTAAGAGTTAGGTTTAGGGTTGAAGATTAGGATTAGGGTTAGAATTAAAGGTTAGCGTGAGAGTTAACGCTTAGGGTTAAGGTTAAGAGTTAGGGTTTAGGGTTAGGTTTAGGGTTAGGGTTAGTTTAAGGGTTAGAGTTATGTGCTATGGTTTGTGTTAGAGGTTAGGGATAGGTTTACTGGTCACGGTTAGGGTTAGGTTTAGGGGGTAGCATTAGGGTTAGGGTTAGGGTTAAGGGATAGGATTAGGGATAAGTGTTGGGCTTAGGGTTAGGTTTCAGTGTTAGGGTTAGCATTAAGGATTAGGGTTAGGGTCAGGGTTAAATGCTTGGGTGCGGGTAATGGTTAGGGTCAGGGTTAAGGTTCACGGATAGGGTTAGTGTTAAGGGTTACGGGTAGGTTTAGGGTTCAGGGTTAGTGTTAGCATTAGGGCTTAAGTTTAGGATTAGGCGGTAGGTTAGATTTAGGGTTAGATCTAGGCGTTAGGGTAAGGGCTAGCGTTAGGGTTAAGAGATAGGGTTAGGTTTAATGCTTAGGATTAGGATTAGGGTTTGGGGTTAAAGTAAGTGTTAGGGGTTACGTTTAAGTATCCAAGGTTAGGGTTATTTTTATCTATAGTGTTAGGGTTAGGGATAAGAGATCCAATTAGCATTAAGGGTCATCCTTACTGTAGGGTTAAGGGTTAGGCTTAGAGTTAAAGGGTTAGGGTTAGGGTCAGTGTTAAGATTTAGGGTGAGGGTTAACGGTTAGGGTAAATGTTAAGCGTTAGGGTTAGGGATTAGTGATTAGGGTTTTTGGTTAGTGTTAGGGTTAGCGGTTAGGAGTTAGTGTTTTATGAAGGGGTATGGTTAGAATTAGGATTGGGGTTATAGTTAGGGTGAGGTATAGGGGTTAGGTTTAGGGGTTAGTTTTAGGGTAAAAGGATAGGGTTAGGGTTACGGGTTGGGCTTAGGTTTAGGGTTAAAGTTTACTGCTAGGTTTAGGGATAGGGTTCAGGGTTAGCTTTAGGGGTTCTGGTTAGGGTTAGGTGTTAGGTTAGCGTCAGGGTTAGGTCTAGTCGTGAGGGTAAGGTTTAGGGTTAGCTTTAAGAGCTAGGGTTAGGTTTAATGGTTAGGATTAGGATTAGGGTTAAGGGTTAGGGTAAGGCTTAGGGGTTAGGGTGAAGGGTTAGGGTCATGGGTTAGGGTTTTTGTTAGGCATAGCGTTGGGGTTAGAAGTAAGGGTTACTGTCAGTGTTAGGGTTGTAGGTAGGGTTACGGTTAGGGTTAGCGGTTTAGAATTAGGGTTAGGGATTAGGTGTCACAGTGATGACTAGGAGATAGGGTTAGAATTATGGGATAGGGGTTGTTCTCAGGAAATGGGTTATGCATTAACGTTAGGATAAGAGGTTAAAGTTAGGCGCACGGTGAGGTTTACGTGTTAAGGGGAGAAATAGGAACAGGGTTGGGTGTTATGTTCAGGGTTAGGGTTATCTGTTAAATGTATTGTTTATGCTTAGCGCACGGGCCCTGTCTGCATTAGGCGGGCGGGGGGAGTTTAGGGGGCTGGGATGGTACCCGAGAACCCACTCTATCATACTCTGGGTATGGGCCCGTGGGTTTCATGCAGGACACAGTGGTAGAGCCTCCTTTCACGCATGGCATGGGAGGATTGCAGGCTTTCTAAACTCTAAGAAAGCAAGAAGTCTGAGAATTAGATTTAGGGTTACGATTCTGGTTAGGGTTAAGGATGAAGTTTAGTGTTAGGGTGAGGGCTTAGGGTTAGGGATTAGGGTTAGGGTTAAAGGTTACTCTTAGGTTTAACGGTTACACTTTGGTTTAGGGTTGAGGTTTACGGTTAGGGTTAAGATGAGGGGTTAGGGTTTGGTACAGGTTTAGGATTAAGTGTTAGGGTTAGGGTTGAAGATTAGGATTAGGGTTATAATGAAAGGTTAGCATGAGAGTTAGCGCTTAGGGTTAAGGTTAAGAGTTAGGGTTCAGGGTTAGGGTTAGGGTTAGTTTTAGGGTTAGAGTTATGTGCTATGGTTTGTGTTAGAGGTTAGGGTTAGGTTTACTGGTCACGGTTAGGGTTACGTTTAGAGGTTAGCATTAGTTTTAGGGTTAAGGTTAAGGGATAGGATTAGGGATAAGTGTTGGGCTTAGGGTTAGGGTTTAGTGTTAGGGTTAGCATTAAGGATTAGGGTTAAGGTCAGGGTTAAATGCTTGGGTGCGGGTAATGGTTAGG
The DNA here is from genome assembly GCF_041146395.1 of Eulemur rufifrons. Classification (NCBI taxonomy): domain Eukaryota; kingdom Metazoa; phylum Chordata; class Mammalia; order Primates; family Lemuridae; genus Eulemur; species Eulemur rufifrons. The sequence continues at coordinate 585,548 of NW_027182898.1, read as the reverse complement.
GTCAGGGTTAAGGTTCACAGATAGGGTTAGTGTTAATGGTTACGGGTAGGTTTAGGGTTCAGGGTTAGTGTTAGCATTAGTGCTTAAGGTTAGGATTAGGTGGTACTTTAGATTTAGGGTTAGATCTAGGCGTTAGGGTAAGGGCTAGCGTTAGGGTTAAGAGATAGGGTTAGGTTTAATGCTTAGGATTAGGGTTAGGGTTTTGGGTTAAAGTAAGTGTTAGGGGTTAGGTTTAAGGATCCAAGGTTAGGGTTATTTTTAGCTGTAGTGTTAGGGTTAGGGATAAGGGATCCTATTAGCATTAAGGGTCTTCCTTACTGTAGGGTTAAGTGTTAGGCTTAGAGTTAAAGGTTAAGGTTAGGGTCAGTGTTAAGATTTAGAGTGAGGGTTAATGGTTAGGGTAAAGGTTAAGCGTTAGGGTTAGGGATTAGTGATTAGGGTTTTTGGTTAGTGTTAGGGTTAGCGGTTAGGAGTTAGTGTTTTATGAAGGGGTATGGTTAGAATTAGGATTGGGGTGAGAGTTAGAGTGAGGTATAGGGGTTCGGTTTAGGGGTTAGTTTTAGGGTAAAAGGATAGGATTAGGGTTACGGGTTGGGCTTAGGTTTAGGGTTAAAGTGTACTGCTAGGGTTAGGGATAGGGTTCAGGGTTAGCTTTAGGGGTTCTGGTTAGGGTTAGGTTTTAGGTTAGTGTCAGGGTTAGGTCTAGCCGTGAGGGTAAGGTTTAGTGTTAGTTTTAAGAGCTAGGGTTAGGTTTAATGGTTAGGATTAGGATTAGGGTTAAGGGTTAGGGTAAGGCTTACGGGTTAGGGTGAAGGGTTAGGGTCAAGGGTTAGGGTTTTTTTTAGGCATAGCGTTGGGGTTAGAAGTAAGGGTTACTGTCAGTGTTAGGGTTGTAGGTAGGGTTACGGTTAGGGTTAGCGGTTTAGAATTAGGGTTAGGGATTAGGTGTCACAGTGATGACTAGGAGATAGGGTTAGAATTATGGGATAGATGTTGTTCTCAGGAAATGGGTTATGCATTAACGTTAGGATAAGAGGTTAAAGTTAGGCGCACGGTGAGGTTTACGTGTTAAGGGGAAAAATAGGAACAGGGTTGGGTGTTATGTTCAGGGTTAGGGTTATCTGTTAAAGGTATTGTTTATGCTTAGCGCACGGGCCCTGTCTGCATTAGGCGGGCGGGGGGAGTTTAGGGGGCTGGGATTGTACCCGGGAACCCACTCTATCATACTCTGGGTATGGGCCCGTGGGTTTCATGCAGGACACAGTGGTAGAGCCTCCTTTCACGCATGGCATGGGAGGATTGCAGGCTTTCTAAACTCTAAGAAAGCAAGAAGTCTGAGAATTAGATTTAGGGTTAGGATTCTGGTTAGGGTTAAGGATGAAGTTTAGTGTTAGGGTGAGGGCTTAGGGTTAGGGAATAGGGTTAGGGTTAAAGTTTACTCTTAGGTTTAACGGTTACACTTTGGTTTAGGGTTGAGGTTTACGGTTAGGGTTAAGATGAGGGGTTAGGTTTTGGTACAGGGTTAGGGTTAAGTGTTAGGTTTAGGGTTGAAGATTAGGATTAGGGTTAGGATTAAAGGTTAGTGTGAGAATTGACGCTTAGGGTTAAGGTTAAAAGTTAGGGTTTAGGGTTAGGGTTAGGGTTAGTTTTAGGGTTAGAGTTATGTGCTATGGTTTGTGTTAGAGGTTAGGGTTAGGTTTACTGGTCACGGTTAGGGTTACGTTTAGGGGGTAGCATTAGGGTTAGGGTTAGGGTTAAGGGCTAGGATTAGGGATAAGTGTTCGGCTTAGGGTTAGGGTTTAGTGTTAGGGTTAGCATTAAGGATTAGGGTTAGGGTCAGGGTTAAATGCTTGGGTGCGGGTAATGGTTAGGGTCAGGGTTAAGGTTCACGGATAGGGTTAGTGTTAAGGGTTACGGGTAGGTTTAGGGTTCAGGGTTAGTGTTAGCATTAGGGCTTAAGGTTAGGATTAGGCGGTAGGTTAGATTTAGGGTTAGATCTAGGCGTTGGGGTAAGGGCTAGCGTTAGGGTTAAGCGATAGGGTTAGGTTTAATGCTTAGGATTAGGGTTAGGGTTTGGGGTTAAAGTAAGTGTTAGGGGTTAGGTTTAAGGATCCAAGGTTAGGGTTATTTTTAGCTGTAGTGTTAGGGTTAGGGATAAGGGATCCCATTAGCATTAAGGGTCTTCCTTACTGTAGGGTTAAGGGTTAGGCTTAGAGTTAAAGGTTAAGGTTAGGGTCAGTGTTAAGATTTAGGGTGAGGGTTAACGGTTAGGGTAAAGGTTAAGCGTTAGGTTTAGGGATTAGTGATTAGGATTTTTGGTTAGTGTTAGGGTTAGCGGTTAGGAGTTAGTGTTTTATGAAGGGGTATGGTTAGAATTAGGATTGGGGTTAGAGTTAGGGTGAGGTATAGGGGTTAGGTTTAGGGATTAGTTTTAGGGTAAAAGGATAGGATTAGGGTTACGGGTTGGGCTTAGGTTTAGGGTTAAAGTTTACTGCTAGGGTTAGGGATTGGTTCAGGGTTAGCTTTAGGGGTTCTGGTTAGGGTTAGGTGTTAGGTTAGTGTCAGGGTTAGGTCTAGTCGTGAGGGTAAGGTTTAGGGTTAGCTTTAAGAGCTAGGGTTAGGTTTAATGGTTAGGATTAGGATTAGGGTTAAGGGTTAGGGTAAGGCTTAGGGGTTAGGGTGAAGGGTTAGGGTCAAGGGTTAGGGTTTTTGTGAGGCATAGCGTTGGGGTTAGAAGTAAGGGTTACTGTCAGTGTTAGGGTTGTAGGTAGGGTTACGGTTAGGATTAGCGGTTTAGAATTAGGGTTAGGGATTAGGTGTCACAGTGATGACTAGGAGATAGAGTTAGAATTATGGGATGGGGTTGTTCTCATGAAATGGGTTATGCATTAACGTTAGGATAAGAGGTTAAAGTTAGGGGCACGGTGAGGTTTACGTGTTAAGGGGAGAAATAGGAACAGGGTTGGGTGTTATGTTCAGGGTTAGGGTTATCTGTTAAAGGTATTGTTTATACTTAGCGCACGGGCCCTGTCTGCATTAGGCGGCCCGGGGGAGTTTAGGGGGCTGGGATTGTACCCGGGAACCCACTCTATCATACTCTGGGTATGGGCCCATGGGTTTCTAGCAGGACACAGTGGTAGAGCCTCCTTTCACGCATGGCATGGGAGGATTGCAGGCTTTCTAAACTCTAAGAAAGCAAGAAGTCTGAGAATTAGATTTAGGGTTAGGATTCTGGTTAGGGTTAAGGATGAAGTTTAGTGTTAGGGTGAGGGCTTAGGGTTAGGGAACAAGGTTAGGGTTAAAGGTTACTCTTAGGTTTAATGGTTACACTTTGGTTTAGGGTTGAGGTTTACGGTTAGGGTTAAGATGAGGGGATAGTGTTTGGTATAGGGTTAGGGTTAAGAGTTAGGTTTAGGGTTGAAGATTAGGATTAGGGTTAGGATTAAAGGTTAGCGTGAGAGTTAACGCTTAGGGTTAAGGTTAAGAGTTAGGGTTTAGGGTTAGGTTTAGGGTTAGGGTTAGTTTAAGGGTTAGAGTTATGTGCTATGGTTTGTGTTAGAGGTTAGGGATAGGTTTACTGGTCACGGTTAGGGTTAGGTTTAGGGGGTAGCATTAGGGTTAGGGTTAGGGTTAAGGGATAGGATTAGGGATAAGTGTTGGGCTTAGGGTTAGGTTTCAGTGTTAGGGTTAGCATTAAGGATTAGGGTTAGGGTCAGGGTTAAATGCTTGGGTGCGGGTAATGGTTAGGGTCAGGGTTAAGGTTCACGGATAGGGTTAGTGTTAAGGGTTACGGGTAGGTTTAGGGTTCAGGGTTAGTGTTAGCATTAGGGCTTAAGTTTAGGATTAGGCGGTAGGTTAGATTTAGGGTTAGATCTAGGCGTTAGGGTAAGGGCTAGCGTTAGGGTTAAGAGATAGGGTTAGGTTTAATGCTTAGGATTAGGATTAGGGTTTGGGGTTAAAGTAAGTGTTAGGGGTTACGTTTAAGTATCCAAGGTTAGGGTTATTTTTATCTATAGTGTTAGGGTTAGGGATAAGAGATCCAATTAGCATTAAGGGTCATCCTTACTGTAGGGTTAAGGGTTAGGCTTAGAGTTAAAGGGTTAGGGTTAGGGTCAGTGTTAAGATTTAGGGTGAGGGTTAACGGTTAGGGTAAATGTTAAGCGTTAGGGTTAGGGATTAGTGATTAGGGTTTTTGGTTAGTGTTAGGGTTAGCGGTTAGGAGTTAGTGTTTTATGAAGGGGTATGGTTAGAATTAGGATTGGGGTTATAGTTAGGGTGAGGTATAGGGGTTAGGTTTAGGGGTTAGTTTTAGGGTAAAAGGATAGGGTTAGGGTTACGGGTTGGGCTTAGGTTTAGGGTTAAAGTTTACTGCTAGGTTTAGGGATAGGGTTCAGGGTTAGCTTTAGGGGTTCTGGTTAGGGTTAGGTGTTAGGTTAGCGTCAGGGTTAGGTCTAGTCGTGAGGGTAAGGTTTAGGGTTAGCTTTAAGAGCTAGGGTTAGGTTTAATGGTTAGGATTAGGATTAGGGTTAAGGGTTAGGGTAAGGCTTAGGGGTTAGGGTGAAGGGTTAGGGTCATGGGTTAGGGTTTTTGTTAGGCATAGCGTTGGGGTTAGAAGTAAGGGTTACTGTCAGTGTTAGGGTTGTAGGTAGGGTTACGGTTAGGTTTAGCGGTTTAGAATTAGGGTTAGGGATTAGGTGTCACAGTGATGACTAGGAGATAGGGTTAGAATTATGGGATAGGGGTTGTTCTCATGAAATGGGTTATGCATTAACGTTAGGATAAGAGGTTAAAGTTAGGCGCACGGTGAGGTTTACGTGTTAAGGGGAGAAATAGGAACAGGGTTGGGTGTTATGTTCAGGGTTAGGGTTATCTGTTAAAGGTATTGTTTATGCTTAGCGCACGGGCCCTGTCTGCATTAGGCGGGCGGGGGGAGTTTAGGGGGCTGGGATGGTACCCGAGAACCCACTCTATCATACTCTGGGTATGGGCCCGTGGGTTTCATGCAGGACACAGTGGTAGAGCCTCCTTTCACGCATGGCATGGGAGGATTGCAGGCTTTCTAAACTCTAAGAAAGCAAGAAGTCTGAGAATTAGATTTAGGGTTACGATTCTGGTTAGGGTTAAGGATGAAGTTTAGTGTTAGGGTGAGGGCTTAGGGTTAGGGATTAGGGTTAGGGTTAAAGGTTACTCTTAGGTTTAACGGTTACACTTTGGTTTAGGGTTGAGGTTTACGGTTAGGGTTAAGATGAGGGGTTAGGGTTTGGTACAGGTTTAGGATTAAGTGTTAGGGTTAGGGTTGAAGATTAGGATTAGGGTTATAATGAAAGGTTAGCATGAGAGTTAGCGCTTAGGGTTAAGGTTAAGAGTTAGGGTTCAGGGTTAGGGTTAGGGTTAGTTTTAGGGTTAGAGTTATGTGCTATGGTTTGTGTTAGAGGTTAGGGTTAGGTTTACTGGTCACGGTTAGGGTTACGTTTAGAGGTTAGCATTAGTTTTAGGGTTAAGGTTAAGGGATAGGATTAGGGATAAGTGTTGGGCTTAGGGTTAGGGTTTAGTGTTAGGGTTAGCATTAAGGATTAGGGTTAAGGTCAGGGTTAAATGCTTGGGTACGGGTAATGGTTAGGGTCAGGGTTAAGGTTCACAGATAGGGTTAGTGTTAATGGTTACGGGTAGGTTTAGGGTTCAGGGTTAGTGTTAGCATTAGTGCTTAAGGTTAGGATTAGGTGGTACTTTAGATTTAGGGTTAGATCTAGGCGTTAGGGTAAGGGCTAGCGTTAGGGTTAAGAGATAGGGTTAGGTTTAATGCTTAGGATTAGGGTTAGGGTTTTGGGTTAAAGTAAGTGTTAGGGGTTAGGTTTAAGGATCCAAGGTTAGGGTTATTTTTAGCTGTAGTGTTAGGGTTAGGGATAAGGGATCCTATTAGCATTAAGGGTCTTCCTTACTCTAGGGTTAAGTGTTAGGCTTAGAGTTAAAGGTTAAGGTTAGGGTCAGTGTTAAGATTTAGAGTGAGGGTTAATGGTTAGGGTAAAGGTTAAGCGTTAGGGTTAGGGATTAGTGATTAGGGTTTTTGGTTAGTGTTAGGGTTAGCGGTTAGGAGTTAGTGTTTTATGAAGGGGTATGGTTAGAATTAGGATTGGGGTGAGAGTTAGAGTGAGGTATAGGGGTTCGGTTTAGGGGTTAGTTTTAGGGTAAAAGGATAGGATTAGGGTTACGGGTTGGGCTTAGGTTTAGGGTTAAAGTGTACTGCTAGGGTTAGGGATAGGGTTCAGGGTTAGCTTTAGGGGTTCTGGTTAGGGTTAGGTTTTAGGTTAGTGTCAGGGTTAGGTCTAGCCGTGAGGGTAAGGTTTAGTGTTAGTTTTAAGAGCTAGGGTTAGGTTTAATGGTTAGGATTAGGATTAGGGTTAAGGGTTAGGGTAAGGCTTACGGGTTAGGGTGAAGGGTTAGGGTCAAGGGTTAGGGTTTTTTTTAGGCATAGCGTTGGGGTTAGAAGTAAGGGTTACTGTCAGTGTTAGGGTTGTAGGTAGGGTTACGGTTAGGGTTAGCGGTTTAGAATTAGGGTTAGGGATTAGGTGTCACAGTGATGACTAGGAGATAGGGTTAGAATTATGGGATAGATGTTGTTCTCAGGAAATGGGTTATGCATTAATGTTAGGATAAGAGGTTAAAGTTAGGCGCACGGTGAGGTTTACGTGTTAAGGGGAGAAATAGGAACAGGGTTCGGTGTTATGTTCAGGGTTAGGGTTATCTGTTAAAGGTATTGTTTATGCTTAGCGCACGGGCCCTGTCTGCATTAGGCGGGCGGGGGGAGTTTAGGGGGCTGGGATTGTACCCGGGAACCCACTCTATCATACTCTGGGTATGGGCCCGTGGGTTTCATGCAGGACACAGTGGTAGAGCCTCCTTTGACGCATGGCATGGGAGGATTGCAGGCTTTCTAAACTCTAAGAAAGCAAGAAGTCTGAGAATTAGATTTAGGGTTAGGATTATGGTTAGGGTTAAGGATGAAGTTTAGTGTTAGGGTGAGGGCTTAGGGTTAGGGAATAGGGTTAGGGTTAAAGGTTACTCTTAGGTTTAACGGTTACACTTTGGTTTAGGGTTGAGGTTTACGGTTAGGGTTAAGATGAGGGGTTAGGGTTTGGTACAGGGTTAGGGTTAAGTGTTAGGTTTAGGGTTGAAGATTAGGATTAGGGTTAGGATTAAAGGTTAGCGTGAGAGTTAACGCTTAGGGTTAAGGTTAAGAGTTAGGGTTTAGGGTTAGGGTTAGTGTTAGGGTTAGTTTTAGGGTTAGAGTTATGTGCTATGGTTTGTGTTAGAGGTTAGGGTTAGGTTTACTGGTCACGGTTAGGGTTGCGTTTAGGGGGTAGCATTAGGGTTAGGGTTAGGGTTAAGTGATAGGATTAGGGTTAAGTGTTCGGCTTAGGGTTAGGGTTTAGTGTTAGGTTTATCATTAAGGATTAGGGTTAGAATCAGGGTTAAATGCTTGGGTGCGGGTAATGGTTAGGGTCAGGGATAAGGTTCACGCATAAGGTTAGTGTTAAGGGTTACGGGTAGGTTTAGGGTTCAGGGTTAGTGTTAGCATTAGGGCTTAAGGTTAGGATTAGGCGGTACGTTAGATTTAGGGTTAGATCTAGGCGTTAGGGTAAGGGCTAGCGTTAGGGTTAAGAGATAGGGTTAGGTTTAATGCTTAGGATTAGGGTTAGGGTTTGGGGTTAAAGTAAGTGTTAGGGGTTAGGTTTAAGGATCAAAGGTTAGGGTTATTTTTAGCTGTAGTGTTAGGGCTAGGGATAAGTATCCCATTAGCATTAAGGGTCTTCCTTACTATAGGGTTAAGGGTTAGGCTTAGAGTTAAAGGTTAAGGTTAGGGTCAGTGTTAAGATTTAGGGTGAGGGTTAACGGTTAGGGTAAAGGTTAAGCATTAGGGTTAGGGATTAGTGATTAGGGTTTTTGTTTAGTGTTAGGGTTAGCGGTTAGGAGTTAGTGTTTTATGAAGGGGTATGGTTAGAATTAGGATTGGGGTTAGAGTTAGAGTGACGTATAGGGGTTAGGTTTAGGGGTTAGTTTTAGGGTAAAAGGATAGGATTAGGGTTACGGGTTGGGCTTAGGTTTAGGGTTAAAGTTTACTGCTAGGGTTAGGGATAGGGTTCAGGGTTAGCTTTAGGGGTTCTGCTTAGGGTTAGGTGTTAGGTTACTGTCAGGGTTAGGTCTAGTCGTGAGGGTAAGGTTTAGAGTTAGCTTTAAGAGCTAGGGTTAGGTTTAATGGTTAGGATTAGGATTAGGGTTAAGGGTTAGGGTAAGGCTTAGGGGTTAGGGTGAAGGGTTAGGGTCAAGGGTTAGGGTTTATGTTAGGCATAGCGTTGGGGTTAGAAGTAAGGGTTACTGTCAGTGTTAGGGTTGTAGGTAGGGTTACGGTTAGGGTTAGCGGTTTAGAATTAGGGTTAGGGATTAGGTGTCACAGTGATGACTAGGAGATAGGGTTAGAATTATGGGATAGGGGTTGTTCTCAGGAAATGGGTTATGCATTAACGTTAGGATAAGAGGTTAAAGTTAGGTGCACGGTGAGGTTTACGTGTTAAGGGGAGAAATAGGAACAGGGTTCGGTGTTATGTTCAGGGTTAGGGTTATCTGTTAAAGGTATTGTTTATGCTTAGCGCATGGGCCCAGTCTGCATTAGGCGGGCCAGGGGAGTTTAGGGGGCTGGGATTGTACCCGGGAATCCACTCTATCATACTCTGGGTATGGGCCCGTGGGTTTCATGCAGGACACAGTGGTAGAGCCTCCTTTCACGCATGGCATGGGAGGATTGCAGGTTTTCTAAACTCTAAGAAAGCAAGAAGTCTGAGAATGAGATTTAGGGTTAGGATTCTGGTTAGGGTTAAGGATGAAGTTTAGTGTTAGGGTGAGGGCTTAGGGTTAGGGATTAGCGTTAGGGTTAAAGGTTACTCTTAGGTTTAACGGTTAAACTTTGGCTTAGGGTTGAGGTTTATGGTTAGGGTTAAGATGAGGGGTTAGGGTTTGGTACAGGGTTAGGGTTAAGTGTTAGGTTTAGGGTTGAAGGTTAGGATTACGGTTAGGATTAAAGGTTAGCGTTAGAGTTAACACTTAGGGATAAGGTTAAGGGTTAGGGTTTAGGGTTAGGGTTAGGGTTAGTTTTAGGGTTAGAGTTATGTGCTATGGTTTGTGTTAGAGGTTAGGGTTAGGTTTACTGGTCACGGTTATGGTTACGTTTAGGCGTTAGCATTAGGGTTAGGGTTAGGGTTAGGGTTAAGGGATAGGATTAGGGTTAAGTGTTGGGCTTAGGGTTAGGGTTTAGTGTTAGGGTTAGCATTAAGGATTAGGGTTAGGGTCAGGGTTAAATGCTTGGGTGCGGGTAATGGTTAGGGTCAGGTTGAAGGTTCACGGATAGGGTTAGTGTTAAGGGTTACGGGTAGGTTTAGGGTTCAGTGTTAGTGTTAGCGTTAGGGCTTAAGGTTAGGATTAGGCGGTAGGTTAGATTTAGGGTTAGATGTAGGCGTTAGGGTAAGGGCTAGCGTTAGGGTTAAGAGATAGGGTAAGGTTTAATGCTTCGGATTAGGGTTAGGGTTTGGGGTTAAAGTAAGTGTTAGGGGTTAGGTTTAAGGATCCAAGGTTAGGGTTATTTTTAGCTGTAGTGTTAGGGTTAGGGATAAGGGATCCCATTAGCATTAAGGGTCTTCCTTACTGTAGGGTTAAGGGTTAGGCTTAGAGTTAAAGGTTAAGGTTAGGGTCAGTGTTAAGATTTAGGGTGAGGGTTAACGTTCAGGGTAAAGGTTAAGCGTTAGGGTTAGGGATTAGTATTAGGGTTTTTGGTTAGTGTTAGGGTTAGCGGTTAGGAATTAGTGTTTTATGAAGGGGTATGGTTAGAATTAGGATTGGGTTTAGAGTTAGGGTGAGGTATAGGGGTTAGGTTTAGGGGTTAGTTTTAGGGTAAAAGGATAGGATTAGGGTTACGGGTTGGTCTTAGGTTTAGGGTTAAAGTTTACTGCTGGGGTTAGGGATAGGGTTCAGGGTTAGCTTTAGGGGTTCTGGTTAGTGTTAGGTGTTAGGTTAGTGTCAGGGTTAGGTCTAGTCGTGAGGGTAAGGTTTAGGGTTAGCTTTAAGAGCTAGGGTTAGGTTTAATGGTTAGGATTAGGATTAGGGTTAAGGGTTAGGGTAAGGCTTAGGGGTTAGGGTGAAGGGTTAGGGTCAAGGGTTAGGGTTTTTGTTAGGCATAGCGTTGGGGTTAGATGTAAGGGTTACTGTCAGTGTTAGGGTTGTAGGTAGGGTTACGGTTAGGGTTAGCGGTTTAGAATTAGGGTTAGGGATTAGGTGTCACAGTGATGACTAGGAGATAGGGTTAGAATTATGGGATAGGGGTTGTTCTCAGGAAATGGGTTATGCATTAACGTTAGGATAAGAGGTTAAAGTTAGGCGCACGGTGAGGTTTACGTGTTAAGGGGAGAAATAGGAACAGGGTTGGGTGTTATGTTCAGGGTTAGGGTTATCTGTTAAAGGTATTGTTTATGCTTAGCGCACGGGCCCTGTCTGCATTAGGCGGGCGGGGGGACTTTAGGGGGCTGGGATTGTACCCGGGAACCCACTCTATCATACTCTGGGTATGGGCCCGTGGGTTTCATGCAGGACACAGTGGTAGAGCCTCCTTTCACACATGGCAAGGGAGGATTGCAGGCTTTCTAAACTCTAAGAAAGCAAGAAGTCTGAGAATTAGATTTAGGGTTAGGATTCTGGTTAGGGTTAAGGATGAAGTTTAGTGTTAGGGTGAGGGCTTAGGGTTAGGGATTAGGGTTAGGGTTAAAGGTTACTCTTAGGTTTAACGGTTACACTTTGGTTTAGGGTTGAGGTTTACGGTTAGGGTTAAGATGAGGGGTTAGGGTTTGGTACAGGGTTAGGGTTAAGTGTTAGGTTTAGGGTTGAAGATTAGGATTAGGGTTAGGATTAAAGGTTAGCGTGAGAGTTAACGCTTAGTGTTAAGGTTAAGAGTTAGGGTTTAGGGTTAGGGTTAGTTTTAGGGTTAGAGTTATGTGCTATGGTTTGTGTTAGAGGTTAGGGTTAGATTTACTGGTCATGGTTAGGGTTACGTTTAGGGGTTAGCATTAGGGTTAGGGTTAGGTTTAGGGTTAAGGGATAGGATTAGGGTTAAGTGTTGGGCTTAGGGTTAGGGTTTAGTGTTAAGGTTAGCATTAAGGATTAGGGTTAGGGTCAGGGTTAAATGCTTGGGTGCGGGTAATGGTTAGGGTCAGTGTTTAGGTTCACAGATAGGGTTAGTGTTAAGGGTTACGGGTAGGTTTATGGTTCAGGGTTAGTGTTAGCATTAGGGCTTAAGGTTAGGATTAGGCGGTACGTTAGATTTAGGGTTAGATCTAGGCGTTAGGGTAAGGGCTAGCGTTAGGGTTAAGAGATAGGGTTAGGTTTAATGCTTAGGATTAGGGTTAGGGTTTGGGGTTAAAGTAAGTGTTAGGGGTTAGGTTTAAGGATCAAAGGTTAGGGTTATTTTTAGCTGTAGTGTTAGGGCTAGGGATAAGTATCCCATTAGCATTAAGGGTCTTCCTTACTATAGGGTTAAGGGTTAGCCTTAGAGTTAAAGGTTAAGGTTAGGGTCAGTGTTAAGATTTAGGGTGAGGGTTAACGGTCAGGGTAAAGGTTAAGCGTTAGGGTTAGGGATTAGTGATTACGGTTTTTGGTTAGTGTTAGGGTTAGCGGTTAGGAGTTAGTGTTTTATGAAGGGGTATGGTTAGAATTAGGATTGGGGTTAGAGTTAGGGTGAGGTATAGGGGTTAGGTTTAGGGGTTAGTTTTAGGGTAAAAGTATAGGATTAGGGTTACGGGTTGGGCTTAGGTTTAGGGTTAAAGTTTACTGCTAGGGTTAGGGATAGGGTTCAGGGTTAGCTTTAGGGGTTCTGGTTAGGGTTAGGTGTTAGGTTAGTGTCAGGGTTCGGTCTAGTCGTGACGGTAAGGTTTAGGGTTAGCTTTAAGAGCTAGGGTTAGGTTTAATGGTTAGGATTAGGATTAGGGTTAAGGGTTAGGGTAAGGCTTAGGGGTTAGGGTGAAGGGTTAGGGTCAAGGGTTAGGGTTTTTGTTAGGCATAGCGTTGGGGTTAGAAGTAAGGGTGACTGTCAGTGTTAGGGTTGTAGGTAGGGTTACGGTTAGGGTTAGCGGTTTAGAATTAGGATTAGGGATTAGGTGTCACAGTGATGACTAGGAGATAGGGTTAGAAATATGGGATAGGGGTTGTTCTCAGGAAATGGGGTATGTATTAACATTAGGATAAGAGGTTAAAGTTAGGCGCACGGTGAGGTTTACGTGTTAAGGGGAGAAATAGGAACAGGGTTGGGTGTTATGTTCAGGGTTAGGGTTATCCGTTAAAGGTATTGTTTATGCTTAGCGCACAGGCCCTGTCTGCATTAGGCGGCTGGGGGGAGTTTAGGGGGCTGGAATTGTACCCGGGAACCCACTCTATCATACTCTGGGTATGGGCCCGTGGGTTTCATGCAGGACATAGTGGTAGAGCCTCCTTTCACGCATGGCATGGGAGGATTGCAGGCTTTCTAAACTCTAAGAAAGCAAGAAGTCTGAGAATTCGATTTAGGGTTAGATTATGGTTAGGGTTAAGGATGAAGTTTAGTGTTAGGGTGAGGGCTTAGGGTTAGGGATCAGGGTTAGGGTTAAAGGTTACTCTTAGGTATAACGGTTACACTTTGGTTTAAGGTTGAGGTTTACGGTTAGGGTTAAGATGAGGGGTTAGGGTTTGGTACAGGGTTAGGGTTAAGTGTTAGGTTTAGGGTTGAAGATTAGGATTAGGGTTAGGATTAAAGGTTAGCGTGAGAGTTAACGCTTAGTGTTAAGGCTAAGAGTTAGGGTTTAGGGTTAGGGTTAGGGTTAGCGTTAGTTTTAGGGTTAGAGTTATGTGCTATGCTTTGTGATAGAGGTTAGAGTTAGGTTTACTGGTCACGGTTAGGGTTACGTTTAGGGGGTAGCATTAGGGTTAGGGTAGGGTTAGGGTTAAGGGATAGGATTACGGTTAAGTGTTGGGCTTAGGGTTAGGGTTTAGTGTTAGGGTTAGCATTAAGGATTAGGGTTAGGGTCAGGGTTAAATGCTTGGGTGTGGGTAATGGTTAGGGTCAGGGTTAAGGTTCACGGATAGGGTTAGTGTTAAGGGTTACGGGTAGGTTTAGGGTTCAGGGTTAGTGTTAGCATTAGGGCTTAAGGTTAGGATTAGGCGGTAGGTTAGATTTAGGGTTAGATCTAGGCGTTAGGGTAAGGGCTAGCGTTAGGGTTAAGAGATAGGGTTAGATTTATGCTTAGAATTAGGGTTAGGGTTTGGGGTTAAAGTTAGTGTTAGGGGTTAGGTTTAAGGATCAAAGGTTAGGGTTATTTTTAGCTGTAGTGTTAGGGTTAGGGATAAGGGATCCCATTAGCATTAAGGGTCTTCCTTACTGTAGGGTTAAGGGTTAGGCTTAGAGTTAAAGTTTAAGGTTAGGGTCAGTGTTAAGATTTAGGGTGAGGGTTAACGGTTAGGGTAAAAGTTAAGCGTTAGGGTTAGGGTTAGTGATTAGGGTTTTTGGTTAGTGTTAGGGTTAGCGGTTAGGAGTTAGTGTTTTATGAAGGGGTATGGTTAGAATTAGGATTGGGGTTAGAGTTAGGGTGAGGAATAGGGGTTAGGTTTAGGGGTTAGTTTTAGGGTAAAAGGATAGGATTAGGGTTACGGGTTGGGCTTAGGTTTAGGGTTAAAGTTTACTGCTGGGGTTAGGGATAGGGTTCAGGGTTAGCTTTAGGGGTTCTGGTTAGGGTTAGGTGTTAGGTTAGTGTCAGGGTTAGGTCTAGTCGTGAGGGTAAGGTTTGGGGTTAGCTTTAAGAGCTAGGGTTAGGTTTAATGGTTAGGATTAGGATTAGGGTTAATTGTTAGGGTAAGGCTGAGGGGTTACGGTGAAGGGTTAGGGTGAAGGGTTAGGGTTTTTGTTAGGCATAGCGTTGGGGTTAGAAGTAAGGGTTACTGTCAGTGTTAGGGTTGTAGGTAGGGTTACGGTTAGGGTTAGCGGTTTAGAATTAGGGTTAGGGATTAGGTGTCACAGTGATGACAAGGAGATAGACTTAGAATTATCGGATGGGGTTGTTCTCAGGAAATGGGTTATGCATTAACGTTAGGATAAGAGGTTAAAGTTAGGCGCACGGTGAGGTTTACGTGTTAAGGGGAGAAATAGGAACAGGGTTGGGTGTTATGTTCAGGGTTAGGGTTATCTGTTAAAGGTATTGTTTATGCTTAGCGCACGGGCCCTGTCTGCATTAGGCGGGCGGGGGGAGTTTAGGGGGCTGGGATTGTACCCGGGAACCCACTCTATCATACTCTGGGTATGGGCCCGTGGGTTTCATGCAGGACACAGTGGTAGAGCCTCCTTTCACGCATGGCATGGGAGGATTGCAGGCTTTCTAAACTCTAAGAAAGCAAGAAGTCTGAGAATTAGATTTAGGGTTAGGATTATGGTTAGGTTTAAGGATGAAGTTTAGTGTTAGGGTGAGGGCTTAGGGTTAGGGATTAGCGTTAGGGTTAAAGGTTACTCTTAGGTTTAACGGTTACACTTTGGTTTAGGGTTGAGGTTTACGGTTAGGGTTAAGATGAGGGGTTAGGATTTGGTACAGGGTTAGGGTTAAGTGTTAGGTTTAGGGTTGAAGATTAGGATTAGGGTTAGGATTAAAGGTTAGCGTGAGAGTTAACGCTTAGAGTTAATGTTAAGAGTTAGGGTTTAGGTTTAGGGTTAGGGTTAGTTTTAGGGTTAGAGTTATGTGCTATGGTTTGTGTTAGAGGTTAGGGTTAGGTTTACTGGTCACGGTTAGGGTTACGTTTAGGGGTTAGCATTAGTTTTAGGGTTAGGGTTAAGGGATAGGATTAGGGTTAAGTGTTGGGCTTAGTGTTAGGGCTTAGTGTTAGGGTTATCATTAAGGATTAGGTTAAGGTTTGGGTCAGTGTTAAGATTTAGGGTGAGCGTTAACGGTTAGGGTAAAGGTTAAACGTTAGGGTTAGGGATTAGTGATTAGGGTTTTTGGTTAGTGTTAGGGTTAGCGGTTAGGAGTTAGTGTTTTATGAAGGGGTATGGTTAGAATTAGGATTGGGGTTAGAGTTAGGGTGAGGTATAGGGGTTAGGATTAGGGGTTAGTTTTAGGTTAAAGGATAGGATTAGGGTTACGGGTTGGGCTTAGGTTTAGGGTTAAAGTTTACTGCTAGGGTTAGGGATAGGGTTCAGGGTTAGCTTTAGGGGTTCTGCTTAGGGTTAGGTGTCAGGTTAGTGTCAGGGTTAGGTCTAGTCGTGAGGGTAAGGTTTAGGGTTAGCTTTAAGAGCTAGGGTTAGGTTTAATGGTTAGGATTAGGATTAGGGTTAAGGGTTAGGGTAAGGCTTAGGGGTTAGGGTGAAGGGTTAGGGTCAAGGGTTAGGGTTTTTGTTAGGCATAGCGTTGGGGTGAGAAGTAAGGGTTACTGTCAGTGTTAGGGTTGTAGGTAGGGTTACGGTTAGGGTTAGCAGTTTAGAATTAGGGTTAGGGTTTAGGTGTCACAGTGATGACTAGGAGATAGGGTTAGAATTATGGGATAGGGGTTGTTCTCAGGAAATGGGTTATGCATTAACGTTAGGATAAGAGATTAAAGTTAGGCGCACGGAGAGGTTTATGTGTTAAGGGGAGAAATAGGAACAGGGTTGGGTGTTATGTTCAGGGTTAGGGTTATCTGTTAAAGGTATTGTTTATGCTTAGCGCATGGGCCCTGTCGGCATTAGGCGGGCGGGGGGAGTTTAGGGGGCTGGGATTGTACCCGGGAACCCACTCTATCATACTCTGGGTATGGGCCCGTGGGTTTCATGCAGGACACAGTGGTAGAGCCTCCTTTCACGCATGGCATGGGAGGATTCCAGGCTTTCTAAACTCTAAGAAAGCAAGAAGTCTGAGAATTCGATTTAGGGTTAGATTATGGTTAGGGTTAAGGATGAAGTTTAGTGTTAGGGTGAGGGCTTAGGGTTAGGGATCAGGGTTAGGGTTAAAGGTTACTCTTAGGTATAACGGTTACACTTTGGTTTAAGGTTGAGGTTTACGGTTAGGGTTAAGATGAGGGGTTAGGGTTTGGTACAGGGTTAGGGTTAAGTGTTAGGTTTAGGGTTGAAGATTAGGATTAGGGTTAGGATTAAAGGTTAGCGTGAGATTTAACGATTAGTGTTAAGGCTAAGAGTTAGGGTTTAGGGTTAGGGTTAGGGTTAGCGTTAGTTTTAGGGTTAGAGTTATGTGCTATGGTTTGTGTTAGAGGTTAGGGTTAGGTTTACTGGTCACGGTTAGGGTTACGTTTAGGGGGTAGCATTAGGGTTAGGGTAGGGTTAGGGTTAAGGGATAGGATTACGGTTAAGTGTTGGGCTTAGGGTTAGGGTTTAGTGTTAGGGTTAGCATTAAGGATTAGGGTTAGGGTCAGGGTTAAATGCTTGGGTGTGGGTAATGGTTAGGGTCAGGGTTAAGGTTCACGGATAGGGTTAGTGTTAAGGGTTACGGGTAGGTTTAGGGTTCAGGGTTAGTGTTAGCATTAGGGCTTAAGGTTAGGATTAGGCGGAAGGTTAGATTTAGGGTTAGATCTAGGCGTTAGGGTAAGGGCTAGCGTTAGGGTTAAGAGATAGGGTTAGATTTAATGCTTAGAATTAGGGTTAGGGTTTGGGGTTAAAGTAAGTGTTAGGGGTTAGGTTTAAGGATCAAAGGTTAGGGTTATTTTTAGCTGTAGTGTTAGGGTTAGGGATAAGGGATCCCATTAGCATTAAGGGTCTTCCTTACTGTAGGGTTAAGGGTTAGGCTTAGAGTTAAAGTTTAAGGTTAGGGTCAGTGTTAAGATTTAGGGTGAGGGTTAACGGTTAGGGTAAAAGTTAAGCGTTAGGGTTAGGGTTAGTGATTAGGGTTTTGGTTAGTGTTAGGGTTAGCGGTTAGGAGTTAGTGTTTTATGAAGGGGTATGGTTAGAATTAGGATTGGGGTTAGAGTTAGGGTGAGGTATAGGGGTTAGGTTTAGGGGTTAGTTTTAGGGTAAAAGGATAGGATTAGGGTTACGGGTTGGGCTTAGGTTTAGGGTTAAAGTTTACTGCTGGGGTTAGGAATAGGGTTCAGGGTTAGCTTTAGGTGTTCTGGTTAGGGTTAGGTGTTAGGTTAGTGTCAGGGTTAGGTCTAGTCGTGAGGGTAAGGTTTAGGGTTAGCTTTAAGAGCTAGGGTTAGGTTTAATGGTTAGGATTAGGATTAGGGTTAATTGTTAGGGTAAGGCTTAGGGGTTACGGTGAAGGGTTAGGGTGAAGGGTTAGGGTTTTTGTTAGGCATAGCGTTGGGGTTAGAAGTAAGGGTTACTGTCAGTGTTAGGGTTGTAGGTAGGGTTACGGTTAGGGTTACTGGTTTAGAATTAGGGTTAGGGATTAGGTGTAACAGTGATGACTAGGAGATAGGGTTAGAATTATCGGATGGGGTTGTTCTCAGGAAATTGGTTATGCATTAACGTTAGGATAAGAGGTTAAAGTTAGGCGCACGGTGAGGTTTACGTGTTAAGGGGAGAAATAGGAACAGGGTTGGGTGTTATGTTAAGGGTTAGGGTTATCTGTTAAAGGTATTGTTTATGCTTAGCGCACGGGCCCTGTCTGCATTAGGCGGGCGGGGGGAGTTTAGGGGGCTGGGATTGTACCTGGGAACCCACTCTATCATACTCTGGGTATGGGCCCGTGGGTTTCATGCAGGACACAATGGTGGAGCCTCCTTTCACGCATGGCATGGGAGGATTGCAGGCTTTCTAAACTCTAAGAAAGCAAGAAGTCTGAGAATTAGATTTAGGGTTAGGATTCTGGTTAGGGTTAAGGATGAAGTTTAGTGTTAGGGTGAGGGCTTAGGGTTAGGGATTAGCGTTAGGGTTAAAGGTTACTCTTAGGTTTAACGGTTACACTTTGGTTTAGGGTTGAGGTTTACGGTTAGGGTTAAGATGAGGGGTTAGGATTTGGTACAGGGTTAGGGTTAAGTGTTAGGTTTAGGGTTGAAGATTAGGATTAGGGTTAGGATTAAAGGTTAGCGTGAGAGTTAACGCTTAGAGTTAATGTTAAGAGTTAGGGTTTAGGTTTAGGGTTAGGGTTAGTTTTAGGGTTAGAGTTATGTGCTATGGTTTGTGTTAGAGGTTAGGGTTAGCTTTACTGGTCACGGTTAGGGTTACGTTTAGGGGTTAGCATTAGTTTTAGGGTTAGGGTTAAGGGATAGGATTAGGGTTAAGTGTTGGGCTTAGTGTTAGGGCTTAGTGTTAGGGTTATCATTAAGGATTAGGTTAAGGTTAGGGTCAGTGTTAAGATTTAGGGTGAGCGTTAACGGTTAGGGTAAAGGTTAAACGTTAGGGTTAGGGATTAGTGATTAGGGTTTTTGGTTAGTGTTAGGGTTAGCGGTTAGGAGTTAGTGTTTTATGAAGGGGTATGGTTAGAATTAGGATTGGGGTTAGAGTTAGGGTGAGGTATAGGGGTTAGGATTAGGGGTTAGTTTTAGGTTAAAGGATAGGATTAGGGTTACGGGTTGGGCTTAGGTTTAGGGTTAAAGTTTACTGCTAGGGTTAGGGATAGGGTTCAGGGTTAGCTTTAGGGGTTCTGGTTAGGGTTAGGTGTCAGGTTAGTGTCAGGGTTAGGTCTAGTCGTGAGGGTAAGGTTTAGGGTTAGCTTTAAGAGCTAGGGTTAGGTTTAATGGTTAGGATTAGGATTAGGGTTAAGGGTTAGGGTAAGGCTTAGGGGTTAGGGTGAAGGGTTAGGGTCAAGGGTTAGGGTGTTTTTAGGCATAGCGTTGGGGTGAGAAGTAAGGGTTACTGTCAGTGTTAGGGTTGTAGGTAGGGTTACGGTTAGGGTTAGCAGTTTAGAATTAGGGTTAGGGTTTAGGTGTCACAGTGATGACTAGGAGATAGGGTTAGAATTATGGGATAGGGGTTGTTCTCAGGAAATGGGTTATGCATTAACGTTAGGATAAGAGGTTAAAGTTAGGCGCACGGAGAGGTTTATGTGTTAAGGGGAGAAATAGGAACAGGGTTGGGTGTTATGTTCAGGGTTAGGGTTATCTGTTAAAGGTATTGTTTATGCTTAGCGCATGGGCCCTGTTGGCATTAGGCGGGCGGGGGGAGTTTAGGGGGCTGGGATTGTACCCGGGAACCCACTCTATCATACTCTGGGTATGGGCCCGTGGGTTTCATGCAGGACACAGTGGTAGAGCCTCCTTTCACGCATGGCATGGGAGGATTGCAGGCTTTCTAAACTCTAAGAAAGCAAGAAGTCTGAGAATTAGATTTAGGGTTAGGATTCTGGTTAGGGTTAAGGATGAAGTTTAGTGTTAGGGTTAGGGCTTACGGATAGGGATTAGGGTTAGGGTTAAAGTTTACTCTTAGGTTTAACGGTTACACTTTGTTTTAGGGTTTAGGTTTACGGTTAGGATTAAGATGAGGGGTTAGAGTTTGGTACAGGGTTAGGGTTAAGTGTTAGGTTTAGGGTTGAAGTTTAGGATTAGGGTTAGGATTAAAGGTTAGCGTGAGAGTTAAGGCTTAGTGTTAAGGTTAAGAGTTAGGGTTTAGGGTTAGGGTTAGGGTTAGTTTTAGGGTTAGAGTTATGTGCTATGGTTTGTGTTAGAGGTTAGGGTTAGGTTTACTGGTCATGGTTAGGGTTACGTTTAGGGGTTAGCATTAGGGTTAGGGCTAGGGTGAGGGTTAAGGGATAGGATTAGGGTTAAGTGTTGGGCTTAGGGTTAGGGTTTAGTGTTAGGGTTATCATTAAGGATTAGGGTTAGGGTCAGGGTTAAATGCTTGGGTGCGGGTAATGGTTAGGGTCAGCGTTTAGGTTGACGGATAGGGTTCGTGTTAAGGGTTACGGGTAGGTTTAGGGTTCAGGGTTAGTGTTAGCATTAGGGCTTAAGGTTAGGATTAGGCGGTAGGTTAGATTTAGGGTTAGATCTAGGCGTTAGGGTAAGGGCTAGCGTTAGGGTTAAGAGATAGGGTTAGGTTTAATGCTTAGGGTTAGGGTTAGGGTTTGGGGTTAAAGTAAGTGTTAGTGGTTAGGTTTAAGGATCCAAGGTTAGGGTTATTCTTAGCTGTAGTGTTAGGGTTAGGGATAAGGGATCCCATTAGCATTAAGGGTCTTCCTTACTGTAGGGTTAAGGGTTAGGCTTAGAGTTAAAGGTTAAGGTTAGGGTCAGGGTTAAGATTTAGGGGGAGAGTTAACGGTTAGGGTAAAGGTTAAGCATTAGGGTTAGGGATTAGTGACTAGGGTTTTTGGTTATTGTTAGGGTTAGCGGTTAGGAGTTAGTGTTTTATGAAGGGGTATGGTTAGAATTAGGATTGGGGTTAGAGTTAGGGTGAGGTATAGGGGTTAGGTTTAGGGGTTAGTTTTAGGGTAAAAGGATAGGATTAGGGTTACGGGTTGGGCTTAGGTTTAGGGTTAAAGTTTACTGCTGTGGTTAGGGATAGGGTTCAGGGTTAGCTTTAGGGGTTCTGGTTAGGTTTAGGTGTTAGGTTAGTGTCAGGGTTAGGTCTAGTCATGAGGGTAAGTTTTAGGGTTAGCTTTAAGAGCTAGGGTTATGTTTAATGGTTAGGATTAGGATTAGGGTTAAGGGTTAGGGTTAGCATTATGGATTAGGGTTAGAGTCAGGGTTAAATGCTTGGGTGCGGGTAATCGTTAGGGTCAGAGTTAAGATTCACGGATAGGGTTACTGTTAAGAGTTACGGGTAGGTTTAGGGTTCAGGGTTAGTGTTAGCATTAGGGCTTAAGGTTAGGATTAGGCGGTGGGTTAGATTTAGGGTTAGATCTAGGCGTTAGGGTAAGGGCTAGCGTTAGGGTTAAGAGATAGGGTTAGGTTTAATGCTTAGGATTAGGGTTAGGGTTTGGGGTTAAAGTAAGTGTTAGGGGTTAGATTTAAGGATCCAAGGATAGGGTTATTTTTAGCTGTAGTGTTAGGGTTAGGGATAAGGGATCCCATTAGCATTAAGGGTCTTCCTTACTGTAGGGTTAAGGGTTAGGCTTAGAGTTAAAGGTTAAGGTTAGGGTCAGTGTTAAGATTTAGGGTGAGGGTTAACGGTCAGGGTAAAGGTTAAGCGTTAGGGTTAGGGATTAGTGATTAGGGTTTTTGGTTAGTGTTAGGGTTAGCGGTTAGGAGTTAGTGTTTTAAGAAGGGGTATGGTTAGAATTAGGATTGGGGTTAGAGTTAGGGTGAGGTATACGGGTTAGGTTTAGGGGTTAGTTTTAGGGTAAAAGGATAGGATTAGGGTTACGGGTTGGGCTTAGGTTTAGGGTTAAAGTTTACTGCTAGGGTTAGGGATAGGGTTCAGGGTTAGCTTTAGGGGTTCTGGTTAGTGTTAGGTGTTAGGTTAGTGTCAGGGTTAGGTCTAGTCGTGAGGGTAAGGTTTAGGGTTAGCTTTAAGAGCTAGGGTTAGGTTTAATGGTTAGGATTAGGATTAGGGTTAATTGTTAGGGTAAGGCTTAGGGGTTAGGGTGAAGGGTTAGGGTCAAGGGTTAGGGTTTTTGTTAGGCATAGCGTTGAGGTTAGAAGTAAGGGTTACTGTCAGTGTTAGGGTTGTAGGTAGGGTTACGGTTAGGGTTAGCGGTTTAGAATTAGGGTTAGGGATTAGGTGTCACAGTGATGACTAGGAGATAGGGTTAGAATTATGGGATAGGGGTTGTTCTCAGGAAATGGGTTATGCATTAACGTTAGGATAAGAGGTTAAAGTTCGGCGCACGGTGAGGTTTACGTGTTAAGGGGAGAAATAGGAACAGGGTTGGGTGTTATGTTCAGGGTTAGGGTTATCTGTTAAAGGTATTGTTTATGCTTAGCGCACGGGCCCTGTCTGCATTAGGCGGGCGGGGGGAGTTTAGGGGGCTGGGATTGTACCCGGGAACCCACTCTATCATACTCTGTGTATGGGCCCGTGGGTTTCATGCAGGACACAGTGGTAGAGCCTCGTTTCACGCATGGCATGGGAGGATTGCAGGCTTTCTAAACTCTAAGAAAGCAAGAAGTCTGAGAATTAGATTTAGGGTTAGGATTATGGTTAGGGTTAAGGATGAAGTTTAGTGTTAGGGTGAGTGCTTAGGGTTAGGGATTAGCGTTAGGGTTAAAGGTTACTCTTAGGTTTAACGGTTACACTTTGCTTTAGGGTTGAGGTTTACGGTGAGGGTTAAGATGAGGGATTAGGATTTGGTACAGGGTTAGGGTTAAGTGTTAGGTTTAGGGTTGAAGATTAGAATTAGGGTTAGGATTAAAGGTTAGCGTGAGATTTAACGCTTAGGGTTAATGTTAAGAATTTGGGTTTAGGGTTAGGGTTAGGGTTAGTTTTAGGGTTAGAGTTATGTGCTATGGTTTGTGTTAGAGGTTAGGGTTAGGTTTACTGGTCACGGTTAGGGTTACGTTTAGGGGTTAGCATTAGTTTTAGGGTTAGGGTTAAGGGATAGGATTAGGGTTAAGTGTTGGGCTTAGTGTTAGGGCTGAGTGTTAGGGTCATCATTAAGGATTAGGTTAAGGTTAGGGTCAGTGTTAAGATTTAGGGTGAGGGTTAACGGTTAGGGTAAAGGTTAAGCGTTAGGGTTAGGGATTAGTGATTAGGGTTTTTGGTTAGTGTTAGGGTTAGCGGTTAGGAGTTAGTGTTTTATGAAGGGGTATGGTTAGAATTAGGATTGGGGTTAGAGTTAGGGTGAGGTATAGGGGTTAGGTTTAGCGGTTAGTTTTAGGGTAAAAGGATAGGATTAGTGTTACGGGTTGGGCTTAGGTTTAGGGTTAAAGTTTACTGCTAGGGTTAGGGATAGGGTTCAGGGTTAGCTTTAGGGGTTCTGGTTAGGGTTAGGTGTTAGGTTAGTGTCAGGGTTAGGTCTAGTCGTGAGGGTAAGGTTTAGGGTTAGCTTTAAGAGCTAGCGTTAGGTTTAATGGTTAGGATTAGGATTAGGGTTAAGGGTTAGGGTAAGGCTTAGGGGTTAGGGTGAAGGGTTAGGGTCAAGGGTTAGGGTTTTTGTTAGGCATAGCGTTGGTGTTAGAAGTAAGGGTTACTGTCAGTGTTAGGGTTGTAGGTAGGGTTACGGTTAGAGTTAGCGGTTTAGAATTAGGGATAGGGATTAGGTGTCACAGTGATGACTAGGAGATAGGGTTAGAAATATGGGATGGGGTTGTTCTCAGGAAATGGGTTATGCATTAACGTTAGGATAAGAGGTTAAATTTAGGCGCACGGTGAGGTTTACGTGTTAAGGGGAGAAATAGGAACAGGGTTGGGTGTTATGTTCAGGGTTAGGGTTATCTGTTAAAGGTATTGTTTATGCTTAGCGCACGGGCCCTGTCTGCATTAGGCGAGCGGGGGGAGTTAAAGGGGCTGGGATTGTACCCAGGAACCCACTCTATCTATCTCTGGGTATGGGCCCGTGGGTTTCATGCAGGACACAGTGATAGAGCCTCCTTTCATGCATGACATGGGAGGATTGCAGGCTTTCTAAACTCTAAGAAAGCAAGCCAAGATGGCGGAGTGGCGGTGACTGCTCGGATCTGCGCCCCGGCGAGGAACCGTGGATCCGGACCTGCCACAACGCTAGAGGACCGCTCCCACACAGGAACAGCGGTGTGAATCCACGGAGAATCAGCGTGGGACAAACAGAGCAAGTGAGGTCTGAGGTGAACAGAAATTAAGATCGCGGAACTCTGCGGAAGGCGCGGAACAGACAGTAGCCAGCGGAGCGCAGGCGGCTGCACCCGCCCCCAGGTGGGGCAGGGGCAGTCTTTAGGAAAAGCGGCTTGCGCTCCTCACTGACCTCCACCCCCAATTGCTTGGAGACCCCCTCGCAAGCCAGAGCAGAATCACCGAGCGAGACGTAGGGCATTGCAGACAGGAGGCTTTTTCGGGAGAATAGCTTGGAACCTGGGAAGTCTCGGCTGAGACAGTCCTTGGCGAGAAGCTACGGACCTGTGCCGGGGGGAGGGGCACGAACAATCCCCGATCAGCGAATTGCGCTGTACCTCTGCGCTACTTTTGTCGGTGTTTCTTCAGCCGGTGGCCCCCGGCGGCTTTGCCCGCCAAACACCCCGGCAGCGGCGGTCCCTGGTCTCTGCCTGCCGGGGAGCCGGTCCCCCTCCGACCCCGGAGCGCTGCGGGCGCCATCTTGAAAGCAAAGGCGGAACCGCTCGGGAGCCATAAGGTGCCCAGCGGCTCTCTCTCCCCGGCGCCCCCCGCTGGTCTCTGGGCCCGCGCCATCTCCGCCGGCCGCACTCGGCGTGAAGGGGCGGAGCTGCGCTAAGACGTAAAATAAACATTGAGTTGCCGCTCCGGAATCAACGGAGCGGGCGTGAAGGGGCGGAGCTGCGCTAAGGCGCAAAAACACAATCATTGAGCCGCTGAACTATATACTTCAGAATTGTGTATCCCTTTGTTTAGTGATGCGCTGTGGTGCTGTGTAGCTCTGTTTTTGTTCTTTTGTGTTTGTGTTTTCGCTGTTTCTGGGTTAGGTCTCTTTGTGTTATTTGTTAGTTTGGTTTTTGTTTTTCCTTTGTTTTGTTTTGTTTTATTTTGCTTCTTTTTTTTTTTGTTGTTGTTGTTGTTTTGCTTTTTCTTTTCTCTTTCCTTTTTTTCCCTCTTCTCTTCTCCTTTTCTTTTCTCTTTCTTTTTCTTCTCCTTCTGTTCTTTCTTTTCACTTCCCTTTTTTTTTTCTTTTTTTCTTTTTTTCTTTTCTTTTCTTTTTTCTTTTTCCTTATTTCTTCTCTCTTTTTGCCTTCTAACTGGGAACCCACGGTGAGCTTGGGAACGGGCCAGGCCCCTGGCTCTGGTACATACCGGAACCTGAGTAGTCACTCCCAACGCCGGCGATCTGCGGGCGCGCAATAGCCATCTTGGGGCCCACAGCCAAGTCACTGCGGAGCAATAGGGTGCCAAGAGGCTCCCTGGACGGCCCCCTCCCCTGGTCCACAGACCTTATATAGGGTCCCCACCCACGTCTAAACATTGACTACTTCTCCAGAAGTGAGAGTGTGGAGCCTGGTCCCTGGGGACATTGGGCCAAGGCAGACTTTTGCCTGTGGGAGTTGCGGCAAATGGGGCGCTGAGCGAGCGAGGGCACCATCCACTCCCCACAGCTAGTATCTTTCCTGCAGATAGAGACAGAAACCACCCCTATAGAGGAAGAACCAAAGGGAAACAAACAAACAAAGAGAATTTTGGTCCACTACTAGTGTGGACCCTACCTGCCCTCTGAAAGACTACAACACAGTGTCCTAACTCACCAAAGCAGTCTTGGATCACTCCAATCCTCTAGGAATGGACCCATCAGAAGCAGTCCCCCAACTGAAATAGAAAAATTTCTAAACAATTCACAACAGTCTTCCCCTCTTGCCAAAGGAAGCAATATACCTAGATTGCTCCACAGCCTAAGAATAGAGCACAGAGAGTGCTGTTAACCAGACTAAATCTATAAGTAAAGATCCAACGATCAATCTAGATGGGAAGGGCCCAGCGAAAAAACACAGGAAGCACAAAGAATCAAACAGAAAGCTCACCCCCAAAGAGAAATACCGGCTCTCAACCATTTGACACAAACCAGACTCAAAACACCAACATGTCACAGGAAGAATTCCAATTATGGATCATAAACAAGCTGAATAATATACAAGAATCAATGGACAGACAACACAAGGAAAATGCAAAAAAAATACAGGATTTGGAGGAAAAATTCACTAAAGAAATTGAAATATTGAAGAAAAACCAAACTGAACTCCTAGAAATGAAGAATTCACTCAGAGAGCTACAAAACACTGTGGAAAGTCTCAAAAGCAGGGTAGATCAAACAGAGGAAAGAATCTCAGAAATTGAAGACAACTCCTTCCAACTAAATAAGTCAGTCACAGAGATAGATCAAAAAAGTAAGAGAAATGATCTGAGTCTTCAAGAAATGTGGGATTATGTGAAGAAACCTAACTTGAGAGTTATTGGCATTCCTGAGGGCGAAGAAGATAATAAGCAAGGGTTGGACAAGCTATTTGAAGACATAATCGAGGAAAATTTTCCAGGCCTTGCCAATACTCTAGACATACAGATTCAAGAAGCTCAAAGGACCCCTGGGAGATTCATAGCAAATAGGAAAACACCACGCCACGTAGTCATCAGGCTGACCAAAATATCCACTAAAGAGTCCCTTCTCCGAGCTGTAAGGAGAAAGAAACAGGTAACTTACAAAGGAAAACCCATCAGAATTACGCCAGATTTCTCAGCTGAAACCTTACAAGCAAGAAGAGGTTGGGGCCCCATTTTCACGCTTCTGAAACAGAATAATGCCCAGCCTAGAATCTTGTACCCAGCTAAGCTAAGTTTTCTATACGAAGGAGAAAACAAGACATTCTCAGATAAACAAAGGTTGAAGGAATTCACCAAGACAAGACCAGCCCTGCAAGAAGTACTCAAAAGAGAGTTACACACGGATCAGCACAAGAAAGATCCACGAATGTAAAACTACTCAAGAGCTAAAGATCAAATTCCAGATACCACAATGGCTCAGGAGAGAAAACATCGCAATGAAGTTCTACCCAACAAGCTGAACAAAAAACCGTCTCACTTATCAGTTTTCTCAATAAATGTGAATGGCTTGAATTCCCCGCTCAAGAGACATAGACTGTCCCAATGGATAAAAAAGCACAAGCCAAGTATCTGCTGTCTCCAAGAAACCCACCTAAAGAGCAAAGATGCATTTAGACTGAAAGTAAAAGGATGGAAATCGGTATTTCATGCAAACGGTAACGAAAAGAAAGCTGGTGTGGCAATCTTAATTTCCAATAACTTAGCTTTCAAACCAACAAAAATAATTAAAGACAAAAATGGCTACTACATACTGGTCAAGGGCACAATTCAACAAGAAGCCATGACTATACTCAATATATATGCACCCAACCTAGGTGCACCTAGATTCATAAAGCAAACCCTACTAGATCTGAACCAGATGATAGATAATAATACTGTAATAGCTGGAGACTTTAACACCCCACTGACAGTACAGGACAGATCCTCTAAACAGAAAATAAACAAAGACATAATGGACCTAAATAGAATGCTAGAACAAATGGGCATGGCTGACATCTATAGGACATTCTACCCAAAGTCCACAGAATATACATTCTTCTCATCAGCTCACAGGACATTCTCTAAGATTGACCATGTCCTAGGACATAAATCATGTCTTCAAAAATTCAAAAAAATAGAAATTATACCATGCATCTTCTCAGATCACAGCGGAATAAAAGTAACAATGATCACAAACAGAAACCCTCACTCTTACTCAAAGTCATGGAAGCTAAATAACCTTCTCCTGAATAATTATTCTATAAAAGAAGAAATCAAGATGGAAATCAAAAATTTCTTTGAATTAAATGACAATGGAGATACAACTTATCAAAATCTATGGGATGCAGCTAAAGCAGTCCTGAGAGGAAAATTCATATCCATAAATGCCTATATCAAAAAGACAGAAAACATGCAAATAGACAACGTAACGAATAGACTCAAAGAGCTGGAGAAAGAAGAACAGAACGATCCCAAACCCAGCAGAAGGCAAGAAATTACTAAGATCAAATCAGAACTAAATGAAAAGGACAACAAAGAAACTATAAGGGAAATTAATAAAACAAAAAGTTGGTTCTTTGAAAAGATAAACAAAATAGACACACCTCTGGCTAGACTAACCAAGAGCACAAAAGTAAAATCTCTAATAACCTCCATTAGGAACATGAAAGGAGAAATCACAACCGATGCTACAGAGATACAAGATATCATCTATGAATTCTACAAAAATCTTTATGCACACAAACTGGAGAACGTGGAGGAAATGGACAAATTTTTAGAAACACATAGTCTTCCCAGGCTCAACCAGGAAGAAATAGAGTACCTGAACAGACCAATATCAAGAACTGAAATCGAAACAGCAATAAAAAACCTTCCCAAAAAGAAAAGCCCTGGTCCAGATGGGTTCACACCTGAATTTTACCATACATACAAAGAAGAACTGGTGCCCATCCTACATAAACTATTCTCCAATATTGAGAAGGATGGAGTTCTCCCCAACACGTTCTACCAAGCCAATATAACATTAATACCAAAACCTGGAAAGGACACAACAAAAATAGAGAACTACAGACCAATTTCCCTCATGAATATAGATGCAAAAATTTTCAATAAAATACTAGCAAATCGAATCCAAGTACTTATCAAAAAAGTAATCCACCACGACCAAGTGGGCTTCATCCCAGAGATGCAGGGGTGGTTCAACATACGTAAATCTATCAATGTAATTCACCACATAAATAGAAGCAAAAACAAAAATCATATGATACTCTCATTAGATGCAGAAAAAGCATTTGACAAAATTCAACACCCTTTTATGATAAAAACGCTTAACAAAATAGGCATTGATGGAACCTACCTAAAAATGATACAAGCCATATATGACAAACCCACAGCCAACATCATACTGAATGGGAAAAAACTGAAAGCACTCCCACTTAGAACTGGAACCAGACAGGGCTGCCCATTGTCTCCATTACTTTTCAACATAGTATTGGAAGTCCTTGCGAGAGCTATCAGGCAAGAGAGCAGAATCAAGGGAGTCCAAATAGGGAAGGAAGAGATCAAACTCTCACTTTTTGCTGATGATATGATGTTATATCTGGAAAACCCCCAGGATTCAACCAAGAGACTCCTGGAATTGATTAACGAATACAGCAAAGTCTCAGGCTACAAAATTAATATACACAAATCAGAGGCATTTATATATGCCAATAACAGTCAATCGGAAAACCAAATTAAAGACTCAATGCCCTTCAAAATAGCAACAAAGAAAATAAAATATCTAGGTATATATCTAACTAAAGAGGTAAAGGACCTCTATAAGGAAAACTATGAAACACTGAGAAAAGAAATAGCAGAACTTGCAAATAGATGGAAAAATATACCATGCTCGTGGATCGGAAGAATCAACATTGTTAAAATGTCTATACTACCCAAAGTGATCTACAAATTCAATGCAATCCCTATTAAATTACCAACATCATTCTTTACAGACATAGAGAAAATAATTATACACTTTGTATGGAATCAAAGAAGACCCCGTATAGCAAAAGCAATTTTAAGCAATAAAAACAAAATGGGAGGTATTAATTTGCCAGACCTCAAACTATACTACAAGGCCGTGGTTCTTAAAACAGCCTGGTATTGGCACAAGTGCAGGGACACAGACCAGTGGAACACAACAGAAAATCCAAATATAGAACCATCCTCATATAGTCACCTAATTTTTGACAAAGCGGGAAAGAATATACTCTGGGGACAAGAATCCCTATTCAACAAATGGTGCTGGGAGAATTGGTTAGCCACTTGCAGAAGACTGAAACAGGACCCACAGCTTTCACCTCTCACAAAAATCAAATCACGGTGGATAACAGACTTAAACCTTAGGCGTGATACAATCAGAATTCTAGAAGAAAATGTAGGAAAGACTCTTACAGACATTGGCCTAGGCAAAGAATTTATGAAGAAGACCCCCAAGGCAATCACAGCAGCAACAAAAATAAATGAATGGGACATGATTAAATTAAAAAGCTTCTGCACAGCCAAAGAAACAGTCCAGAGAATAAACAGACCACCTACAGAATGGGAAAAAATTTTTGCATACTACACATCAGATAAAGGACTGATAACAAGAATCTATTTAGAACTCAGGAAAATCAGCAAGAAAAAATCAAGCAACCCTATCAAAAAGTGGGCAAAGGACATGAATAGAAATTTTTCAAAAGAAGATATAAAAATGGCTAACAAACATATGAAAAAGTGTTCAACATCTCTAATCATCAGGGAAATGCAAATCAAAACCACAATGAGATATCACTTAACCCCAGTGAGAATGGCCTTTATCAAAAAAACCCAAAACAACACATGTTGGCGTGGGTGTGGAGAGACAGGAACACTAATTCACTGCTGGTGGGACTGCAAACTAGTGCAACCCCTGTGGAAAGCATTATGGAGGTATCTTAAACAGATTCAAGTAGACCTGCCATTTGACCCAGCAATCCCATTATTGGGCATATACCCAAAGGAAAAAAGGTCATTCTGTAACAAAGGCACGTGTACCCAAATGTTTATAGCAGCACAATTCACAATAGCAAAGATGTGGAAACAACCCAAATGCCCATCAATACATGATTGGATTAGTAAACTGTGGTATATGTATACCATGGAATATTACTCAGCTATAAGGAATGATGAAGATACGACATCTCTATGGTTCTCCTGGAGAGAGTTGGAACCCATTATATTAAGTGAAGTATCCCAAGAATGGAACAACAAGCATCACATGTACTCACCAGAAAATTGGTTTCCCTGATCATCACCTAAATACAAATCTGGGAATGACACCAATTGGACATCAGACTGAGGTGGGGGGTGGGGGAGGGGATGGGGGTATGCCTACACAATGAGTGCATTGCACACCGTTTGGGGAGTGGTAACACTTGAAGGTGCTGACTCGGGAAAGGGGGGGTGGGGAAAAAAATATGAAACTATTGTTTTTAACTTGCACTGTTCATTAATAATTTATCATGAATATTTCCCATATTATTTCATATTATTGTACAAGAAATAATGTATACATTATGAGGACATACTGTATCTACCAAGATATACTGTTAGACTCTTTGATTCTGTAAAATTAAATGAAAAAAAAAAAAAAGAAAGCAAGAAGTCTGAGAATTAGATTTAGGGTTAGGATTATGGTTAGGGTTAAGGATGAAGTTTAGTGTTAGGGTGAGGGCTTAGGGTTAGGGATCAGGATTAGGGTTAAAGGTTACTCTTAGGATTAACGGTTACACTTTGGTTTAGGGTTGAGGTTTACGGTTAGGGTTAAGATGAGGGGTTAGGGTTTGGTACAGGGTTAGGGTTAAGTGTTAGGTTTAGGGTTGAAGATTAGGATTAGGTTTAGGATTAAAGGTTAGCGTGAGAGTTAACGCTTAGGGTTAAGGTTAAGAGTTAGGGTTTAGGGTTAGGGTTAGGGTTAGGGTTGGTTTTAGGGTTAGAGTTATGTGCTATGGTTTGTGTTAGAGGTTAGGGTTAGGTTTACTGGTCACGGTTAGGGTTACGTTTAGGGGGTAGCATTAGGGTTAGGGTTAGAGTTAAGGGATAGGATTAGGGTTAAGTGTTGGGCTTAGGGTTAGGGTTTAGTGTTAGGTTTATCATTAAGGATTAGGGTTAGAATCAGGGTTAAATGCTTGGGTGCGGGTAATGGTTAGGGTCAGGGTTAAGGTTCACGGATAGGGTTAGTGTTAAGGGTTACGGGTAGGTTTAGGGTTCAGGGTTAGTGTTAGCATTAGGGCTTAAGGTTAGGATTAGGCGGTAGGTTAGATTTAGGGTTAGATCTAGGCGTTAGGGTAAGGGCTAGCGTTAGGGTTAAGAGATAGGGTTAGGTTTAATGCTTAGGATTAGGGTTAGGGTTTGGGGTTAAAGTAAGTGTTAGGGGTTAGGTTTAAGGATCCAAGGTTAGGGTTATTTTTAGCTGTAGTGTTAGGGTTAGGGATAAGGGATTCCATTAGCATTAAGGGTCTTCCTTACTGTAGGGTTAAGGGTTAGGCTTAGAGTTAAAGGTTAAGGTTAGGGTCAGTGTTAAGATTTAGGGTGACGGTTAACGGTCAGGGTAAAGGTTAAGCATTAGGGTTAGGGATTAGTGATTAGGGTTTTTGGTTAGTGTTAGGGTTAGCAGTTAGGAGTTAGTGTTTTAAGAAGGGGTATGGTTAGAATTAGGATTAGGGTTAGAGCTAGGGTGAGGTATACGGGTTAGGTTTAGGGGTTAGTTTTAGGGTAAAAGGATAGGATTAGGGTTACGGGTTGGGCTTAGGTTTAGGGTTGAAGTTTATTGCTGGGGTTAGGGATACGGTTCAGGTTTAGCTTTAGGGGTTCTGGTTAGGGTTAGGTGTTAGGTTAGTGTCAGGGTTAGGTCTAGTCGTGAGGGTAAGGTTTAGGGTTAGCTTTAAGAGCTAGGGTTAGGTTTAATGGTTAGGATTAGGATTAGGGTTAAGGGTTAGGGTAAGGCTTAGGGGTTAGGGTGAAGGGTTAGGGTCAAGGGTTAGGGTTTTTGTTAGGCATAGCGTTGGGGTTAGAAGTAAGGGTTACTGTCAGTGTTAGGGTTGTAGGTAGGGTTACGGTTAGGGTTAGCGGTTTAGAATTAGGGTTAGGGATTAGGTGTCACAGTGATGACTAGGAGATAGGGTTAGAATTATGGGATAGGGGTTGTTCTCAGGAAATGGGTTATGCATTAACGTTAGGATAAGAGGTTAAAGTTAGGCGCACGGTGAGGTTTACGTGTTAAGGGGAGAAATAGGAACAGGGTTGGGTGTTATGTTCAGGGTTAGGGTTATCTGTTAAAGGTATTGTTTATGCTTAGCGCACGGGCCCTGTCTGCATTAGGCGGGCGGGGGGAGTTTAGGGGGCTGGGATTGTACCCGGGAACCCACTCTATCATACTCTGGGTATGGGCCCGTGGGTTTCATGCAGGACACAGTGGTAGAGCCTCCTTTCACGCATGGCATGGGAGGATTGCAGGCTTTCTAAACTCTAAGAAAGCAAGAAGTCTGAGAATTAGATTTAGGGTTAGGATTCTGGTTAGGGTTAAGGATGAAGTTTAGTGTTAGGGTGAGGGCTTAGGGTTAGGGAATAGGGTTAGGGTTAAAGGTTACTCTTAGGTTTAACGGTTACACTTTGGTTTAGGGTTGAGGTTTACGGTTAGGGTTAAGATGAGGGGTTAGGGTTTGGTACAGGGTTAGGGTTAAGTGTTAGGTTTAGGGTTGAAGACTAGGATTAGGGTTAGGATTAATGGTTAGCGTGAGAGTTAACGCTTAGTGTTAAGGTTATGAGTTAGGGTTTAGGGTTAGGGTTAGGGTTAGTTTTAGGGTTAGAGTTATGTGCTATGCTTTGTGTTAGAGCTTAGGTTTAGGTTTACTGGTCACGGTTAGGGTTACGTTTAGGGGTTAGCATTAGGGTTAGGGTTAGGGTTAAGGGATAGGATTAGGGTTAAGTGTTGGGCTTAGGGTTAGGGTTTAGTGTTAAGGTTAGCATTAAGGATTAGGGTTAGGGTCAGGGTTAAATGCTTGGGTGCGGGTAATGGTTAGGGTCAGGGTTAAGGTTCACAGATAGGGTTAGTGTTAAGGGTTACGGGTAGGTTGAGGGTTCAGGGTTAGTGTTAGCATTAGGGCTTAAGGTTAGGATTAGGCGGTAGGTTAGATTTAGGGTTAGATCTAGGCGTTAGGGTAAGGGCTAGCATTAGGGTTAAGAGATAGGGTTAGGTTTAATGCTTAGGATTAGGGTTAGGTTTTGGGGTTAAAGTAACTGTTAGGGGTTAGGTTTAAGGATCCAAGGTTAGGGTTATTTTTAGCTGTAGTGTTAGGGTTAGGGATAAGGGATCCCATTAGCATTAAGGGTCTGCCTTACTGTAGGGTTAAGGGTTAGGCTTAGAGTTAAAGGTTAAGGTTAGGGTCAGTGTTAAGATTTAGGGTGAGGGTTAACGGTCAGGGTAAAGGTTAAGCGTTAGGGTTAGGGATTAGTGATTAGGGTTTTTGGTTAGTGTTAGGGTTAGCGGTTAGGAGTTAGTTTTTTATGAAGGGGTACGGTTAGAATTAGGATTGGGGTTAGAGTTAGGGTGAGGTATAGGGGTTAGGTTTAGGGGTTAGTTTTAGGGTAAAAGGATAGGATTAGGGTTACGGGTTGGGCTTAGGTGTAGGGTTAAAGTTTACTGCTAGGGTTAGGGATAGGGTTCAGGGTTAGCTTTAGGGGTTCTGGTTAGGGTTAGGTGTTAGGTTAGTGTCAGGGTTAGGTCTAGTCGTGAGGGTAAGGTTTAGGGTTAGCTTTAAGAGCTAGGGTTAGGTTTAATGGTTAGGATTAGGATTAGGGTTAAGGGTTAGGGTAAGGCTTAGGGGTTAGGGTGAAGGGTTAGGGTGAAGGGTTAGGGTTTTTGTTAGGCATAGCGTTGGGGTTAGAAGTAAGGGTTACTGTCATTGTTAGGGTTGTAGGTAGGGTTACGGTTAGGGTTAGCGGTTTAGAATTAGGGTTAGGGATTAGGTGTCACAGTGATGACTAGGAGATAGGGTTAGAATTATGGGATAGGGGTTGTTCTCAGGAAATGGGTTATGCATTAACGTTAGGATAAGAGGTTAAAGTTAGGCGCATGGTGACGTTTACGTGTTAAGGGGAGAAATAGGAACAGGGTTGGGTGTTATGTTCAGGGTTAGGGTTATCTGTTAAAGGTATTGTTTATGCTTAGCACACGGGCCCTGTCTGCATTAGGCGGGCGGGGGGAGTTTAGGGGGCTGGGATTGTACCCGGGAACCCACTCTATCATACTCTGGGTATGGGCCCGTGGGTTTCATGCAGGACACAGTGGTAGAGCCTCCTTTCACGCATGGCATGGGAGGATTGCAGGCTTTCTAAACTCTAAGAAAGCAAGAAGTCTGAGAATGAGATTTAGGGTTAGGATTATGGTTAGGGTTAAGGATGAAGTTTAGTGTTAGGGTGAGGGCTTAGATTTAAGGATTAGGGTTAGGGTTAAAGGTTACTCTTAGGTTTAACGGTCACACTTTGGATTAGGGTTGAGGTTTACGGTTAGGGTTAAGATGAGGGGTTAGGGTTTGGTACAGGGTTAGGGTTAAGTGTTAGGTTTAGGGTTGAAGATTAGGATTAGGGTTAGGATTAAAGGTTAGCGTGAGAGTTAACGCTTAGGGTTAAGGTTAAGTGTTAGGGTTTAAGGTTAGGTTTAGGGTTAGGGTTAGTTTTAGGGTTAGAGTTATGTGCTATGGTTTGTGTTAGAGGTTAGGGTTAGGTTTACTGGTCACGGTTGGGGTTACGTTTAGGGGGTAGCATTAGGGTTAGGGTTAGAGTTAAGAGATAGGATTAGGGTTAAGTGTTGGGCTTAGGGTTAGGGTTTAGTGTTAGGTTTATCATTAAGGATTAGGGTTAGAATCAGGGTTAAATGCTTGGGTGCGGGTAATGGTTAGGGTCAGGGTTAAGGTTCACGGATAGGGTTAGTGTTAAGGGTTACGGGTAGGTTGAGGGTTCAGGGTTAGTGTTAGCATTAGTGCTTAAGGTTAGGATTAGGCGGTAGGTTAGATTTAGGTTTAGATCTAGGCGTTAGGGTAAGGGCTAGCATTAGGGTTAAGAGATAGGGTTAGGTTTAATGCTTAGGATTAGGGTTAGGGTTTGGGGTTAAAGTAAGTGTTAGGGGTTAGGTTTAAGGATCCAAGGTTAGGGTTATTTTTAGCTGTAGTGTTAGGGTTAGGGATAAGGGATCCCATTAGCATTAAGGGTCTTCCTTACTGTAGGGTTAAGGGTTAGGCTTAGAGTTAAAGGTTAAGGTTAGGGTCAGTGTTAAGATTTAGGGTGAGGGTTAACGGTCAGGGTAAATGTTAAGCGTTAGGGTTAGGGATTAGTGATTAGGGTTTTTGGTTAGTGTTAGGGTTAGCGGTTAGGAGTTAGTGTTTTATGAAGGGGTACGGTTAGAATTAGGATTGGGGTTACAGTTAGGGTGAGGTATAGGGGTTAGGTTTAGGGGTTAGTTTTAGGGTAAAAGGATAGGATTAGGGTTACGGGTTGGGCTTAGGTTTAGGGTTAAAGTTTACTGCTAGGGTTAGGGATAGGGTTCAGGGTTAGCTTTAGGGGTTCTGGTTAGGGTTAGGTGTTAGGTTAGTGTCAGGGTTAGGTCTAGTCGTGAGGGTAAGGTTTAGGGTTAGCTTTAAGAGCTAGGGTTAGGTTTAATGGTTAGGATTAGGATTAGGGTTAATTGTTAGGGTAAGGCTTAGGGGTTAGGGTGAAGGGTTAGGGTCAAGGGTTAGGGTTTTTGTTAGGCATAGCGTTGAGGTTAGAAGTAAGGGTTACTGTCAGTGTTAGGGTTGTAGGTAGGGTTACGGTTAGGGTTAGCGGTTTAGAATTAGGGTTAGGGATTAGGTGTCACAGTGATGACTAGGAGATAGGGTTAGAATTATGGGATAGGGGTTGTTCTCAGGAAATGGGTTATGCATTAACGTTAGGATAAGAGGTTAAAGTTCGGCGGACGGTGAGGTTTACGTGTTAAGGGGAGAAATAGGAACAGGGTTGGGTGTTATGTTCAGGGTTAGGGTTATCTGTTAAAGGTATTGTTTATGCTTAGCGCACGGGCCCTGTCTGCATTAGGCGGGCAGGGGGAGTTTAGGGGGCTGGGATTGTACCCGGGAACCCACTCTATCATACTCTGTGTATGGGCCCGTGGGTTTCATGCAGGACACAGTGGTAGAGCCTCGTTTCACGCATGGCATGGGAGGATTGCAGGCTTTCTAAACTCTAAGAAAGCAAGAAGTCTGAGAATTAGATTTAGGGTTAGGATTATGGTTAGGGTTAAGGATGAAGTTTAGTGTTAGGGTGAGTGCTTAGGGTTAGGGATTAGCGTTAGGGTTAAAGGTTACTCTTAGGTTTAACGGTTACACTTTGCTTTAGGGTTGAGGTTTACGGTGAGGGTTAAGATGAGGGATTAGGATTTGGTACAGGGTTAGGGTTAAGTGTTAGGTTTAGGGTTGAAGATTAGAATTAGGGTTAGGATTAAAGGTTAGCGTGAGATTTAACGCTTAGGGTTAATGTTAAGAATTTGGGTTTAGGGTTAGGGTTAGGGTTAGTTTTAGGGTTAGAGTTATGTGCTATGGTTTGTGTTAGAGGTTAGGGTTAGGTTTACTGGTCACGGTTAGGGTTACGTTTAGGGGTTAGCATTAGTTTTAGGGTTAGGGTTAAGGGATAGGATTAGGGTTAAGTGTTGGGCTTAGTGTTAGGGCTGAGTGTTAGGGTCATCATTAAGGATTAGGTTAAGGTTAGGGTCAGTGTTAAGATTTAGGGTGAGGGTTAACGGTTAGGGTAAAGGTTAAGCGTTAGGGTTAGGGATTAGTGATTAGGGTTTTTGGTTAGTGTTAGGGTTAGCGGTTAGGAGTTAGTGTTTTATGAAGGGGTATGGTTAGAATTAGGATTGGGTTTAGAGTTAGGGTGAGGTATAGGGTTAGGTTTAGCGGTTAGTTTTAGGGTAAAAGGATAGGATTAGTGTTACGGGTTGGGCTTAGGTTTAGGGTTAAAGTTTACTGCTAGGGTTAGGGATAGGGTTCAGGGTTAGCTTTAGGGGTTCTGGTTAGGGTTAGGTGTTAGGTTAGTGTCAGGGTTAGGTCTAGTCGTGAGGGTAAGGTTTAGGGTTAGCTTTAAGAGCTAGCGTTAGGTTTAATGGTTAGGATTAGGATTAGGGTTAAGGGTTAGGGTAAGGCTTAGGGGTTAGGGTGAAGGGTTAGGGTCAAGGGTTAGGGTTTTTGTTAGGCATAGCGTTGGTGTTAGAAGTAAGGGTTACTGTCAGTGTTAGGGTTGTAGGTAAGGTTACGGTTAGAGTTAGCGGTTTAGAATTAGGGATAGGGATTAGGTGTCACAGTGATGACTAGGAGATAGGGTTAGAAATATGGGATGGGGTTGTTCTCAGGAAATGGGTTATGCATTAACGTTAGGATAAGAGGTTAAATTTAGGCGCACGGTGAGGTTTACGTGTTAAGGGGAGAAATAGGAACAGGGTTGGGTGTTATGTTCAGGGTTAGGGTTATCTGTTAAAGGTATTGTTTATGCTTAGCGCACGGGCCCTGTCTGCATTACGCGAGCGGGGGGAGTTAAAGGGGCTGGGATTGTACCCGGGAACCCACTCTATCTATCTCTGGGTATGGGCCCGTGGGTTTCATGCAGGACACAGTGGTAGAGCCTCCTTTCATGCATGACATGGGAGGATTGCAGGCTTTCTAAACTCTAAGAAAGCAAGCCAAGATGGCGGAGTGGCGGTGACTGCTCGGATCTGCGCCCCGGCGAGGAACCGTGGATCCGGACCTGCCACAACGCTAGAGGACCGCTCCCACACAGGAACAGCGGTGTGAATCCACGGAGAATCAGCGTGGGACAAACAGAGCAAGTGAGGTCTGAGGTGAACAGAAATTAAGATCGCGGAACTCTGCGGAAGGCGCGGAACAGACAGTAGCCAGCGGAGCGCAGGCGGCTGCACCCGCCCCCAGGTGGGGCAGGGGCAGTCTTTAGGAAAAGCGGCTTGCGCTCCTCACTGACCTCCACCCCCAATTGCTTGGAGACCCCCTCGCAAGCCAGAGCAGAATCACCGAGCGAGACGTAGGGCATTGCAGACAGGAGGCTTTTTCGGGAGAATAGCTTGGAACCTGGGAAGTCTCGGCTGAGACAGTCCTTGGCGAGAAGCTACGGACCTGTGCCGGGGGGAGGGGCACGAACAATCCCCGATCAGCGAATTGCGCTGTACCTCTGCGCTACTTTTGTCGGTGTTTCTTCAGCCGGTGGCCCCCGGCGGCTTTGCCCGCCAAACACCCCGGCAGCGGCGGTCCCTGGTCTCTGCCTGCCGGGGAGCCGGTCCCCCTCCGACCCCGGAGCGCTGCGGGCGCCATCTTGAAAGCAAAGGCGGAACCGCTCGGGAGCCATAAGGTGCCCAGCGGCTCTCTCTCCCCGGCGCCCCCCGCTGGTCTCTGGGCCCGCGCCATCTCCGCCGGCCGCACTCGGCGTGAAGGGGCGGAGCTGCGCTAAGACGTAAAATAAACATTGAGTTGCCGCTCCGGAATCAACGGAGCGGGCGTGAAGGGGCGGAGCTGCGCTAAGGCGCAAAAACACAATCATTGAGCCGCTGAACTATATACTTCAGAATTGTGTATCCCTTTGTTTAGTGATGCGCTGTGGTGCTGTGTAGCTCTGTTTTTGTTCTTTTGTGTTTGTGTTTTCGCTGTTTCTGGGTTAGGTCTCTTTGTGTTATTTGTTAGTTTGGTTTTTGTTTTTCCTTTGTTTTGTTTTGTTTTATTTTGCTTCTTTTTTTTTTTTTTTTTTGTTGTTGTTGTTTTGCTTTTTCTTTTCTCTTTCCTTTTTTTCCCTCTTCTCTTCTCCTTTTCTTTTCTCTTTCTTTTTCTTCTCCTTCTGTTCTTTCTTTTCACTTCCCTTTTTTTTTTTCTTTTTTTCTTTTTTTCTTTTCTTTTCTTTTTTCTTTTTCCTTATTTCTTCTCTCTTTTTGCCTTCTAACTGGGAACCCACTGTGAGCTTGGGAACGGGCCAGGCCCCTGGCTCTGGTACATACCGGAACCTGAGTAGTCACTCCCAACGCCGGCGATCTGCGGGCGTGCAATAGCCATCTTGGGGCCCACAGCCAAGTCACTGCGGAGCAATAGGGTGCCAAGAGGCTCCCTGGACGGCCCCCTCCCCTGGTCCACAGACCTTATATAGGGTCCCCACCCACGTCTAAACATTGACTACTTCTCCAGAAGTGAGAGTGTGGAGCCTGGTCCCTGGGGACATTGGGCCAAGGCAGACTTTTGCCTGTGGGAGTTGCGGCAAATGGGGCGCTGAGCGAGCGAGGGCACCATCCACTCCCCACAGCTAGTATCTTTCCTGCAGATAGAGACAGAAACCACCCCTATAGAGGAAGAACCAAAGGGAAACAAACAAACAAAGAGAATTTTGGTCCACTACTAGTGTGGACCCTACCTGCCCTCTGAAAGACTACAACACAGTGTCCTAACTCACCAAAGCAGTCTTGGATCACTCCAATCCTCTAGGAATGGACCCATCAGAAGCAGTCCCCCAACTGAAATAGAAAAATTTCTAAACAATTCACAACAGTCTTCCCCTCTTGCCAAAGGAAGCAATATACCTAGATTGCTCCACAGCCTAAGAATAGAGCACAGAGAGTGCTGTTAACCAGACTAAATCTATAAGTAAAGATCCAACGATCAATCTAGATGGGAAGGGCCCAGCGAAAAAACACAGGAAGCACAAAGAATCAAACAGAAAGCTCACCCCCAAAGAGAAATACCGGCTCTCAACCATTTGACACAAACCAGACTCAAAACACCAACATGTCACAGGAAGAATTCCAATTATGGATCATAAACAAGCTGAATAATATACAAGAATCAATGGACAGACAACACAAGGAAAATGCAAAAAAAATACAGGATTTGGAGGAAAAATTCACTAAAGAAATTGAAATATTGAAGAAAAACCAAACTGAACTCCTAGAAATGAAGAATTCACTCAGAGAGCTACAAAACACTGTGGAAAGTCTCAAAAGCAGGGTAGATCA
This sequence comes from Eulemur rufifrons, assembly GCF_041146395.1. Lineage (NCBI taxonomy): Eukaryota > Metazoa > Chordata > Mammalia > Primates > Lemuridae > Eulemur > Eulemur rufifrons. The sequence goes on along the minus strand of NW_027182898.1, from coordinate 545,379 downwards.
AACAGAGGAAAGAATCTCAGAAATTGAAGACAACTCCTTCCAACTAAATAAGTCAGTCACAGAGATAGATCAAAAAAGTAAGAGAAATGATCTGAGTCTTCAAGAAATGTGGGATTATGTGAAGAAACCTAACTTGAGAGTTATTGGCATTCCTGAGGGCGAAGAAGATAATAAGCAAGGGTTGGACAAGCTATTTGAAGACATAATCGAGGAAAATTTTCCAGGCCTTGCCAATACTCTAGACATACAGATTCAAGAAGCTCAAAGGACCCCTGGGAGATTCATAGCAAATAGGAAAACACCACGCCACGTAGTCATCAGGCTGACCAAAATATCCACTAAAGAGTCCCTTCTCCGAGCTGTAAGGAGAAAGAAACAGGTAACTTACAAAGGAAAACCCATCAGAATTACGCCAGATTTCTCAGCTGAAACCTTACAAGCAAGAAGAGGTTGGGGCCCCATTTTCACGCTTCTGAAACAGAATAATGCCCAGCCTAGAATCTTGTACCCAGCTAAGCTAAGTTTTCTATACGAAGGAGAAAACAAGACATTCTCAGATAAACAAAGGTTGAAGGAATTCACCAAGACAAGACCAGCCCTGCAAGAAGTACTCAAAAGAGAGTTACACACGGATCAGCACAAGAAAGATCCACGAATGTAAAACTACTCAAGAGCTAAAGATCAAATTCCAGATACCACAATGGCTCAGGAGAGAAAACATCGCAATGAAGTTCTACCCAACAAGCTGAACAAAAAACCGTCTCACTTATCAGTTTTCTCAATAAATGTGAATGGCTTGAATTCCCCGCTCAAGAGACATAGACTGTCCCAATGGATAAAAAAGCACAAGCCAAGTATCTGCTGTCTCCAAGAAACCCACCTAAAGAGCAAAGATGCATTTAGACTGAAAGTAAAAGGATGGAAATCGGTATTTCATGCAAACGGTAACGAAAAGAAAGCTGGTGTGGCAATCTTAATTTCCAATAACTTAGCTTTCAAACCAACAAAAATAATTAAAGACAAAAATGGCTACTACATACTGGTCAAGGGCACAATTCAACAAGAAGCCATGACTATACTCAATATATATGCACCCAACCTAGGTGCACCTAGATTCATAAAGCAAACCCTACTAGATCTGAACCAGATGATAGATAATAATACTGTAATAGCTGGAGACTTTAACACCCCACTGACAGTACAGGACAGATCCTCTAAACAGAAAATAAACAAAGACATAATGGACCTAAATAGAATGCTAGAACAAATGGGCATGGCTGACATCTATAGGACATTCTACCCAAAGTCCACAGAATATACATTCTTCTCATCAGCTCACAGGACATTCTCTAAGATTGACCATGTCCTAGGACATAAATCATGTCTTCAAAAATTCAAAAAAATAGAAATTATACCATGCATCTTCTCAGATCACAGCGGAATAAAAGTAACAATGATCACAAACAGAAACCCTCACTCTTACTCAAAGTCATGGAAGCTAAATAACCTTCTCCTGAATAATTATTCTATAAAAGAAGAAATCAAGATGGAAATCAAAAATTTCTTTGAATTAAATGACAATGGAGATACAACTTATCAAAATCTATGGGATGCAGCTAAAGCAGTCCTGAGAGGAAAATTCATATCCATAAATGCCTATATCAAAAAGACAGAAAACATGCAAATAGACAACGTAACGAATAGACTCAAAGAGCTGGAGAAAGAAGAACAGAACGATCCCAAACCCAGCAGAAGGCAAGAAATTACTAAGATCAAATCAGAACTAAATGAAAAGGACAACAAAGAAACTATAAGGGAAATTAATAAAACAAAAAGTTGGTTCTTTGAAAAGATAAACAAAATAGACACACCTCTGGCTAGACTAACCAAGAGCACAAAAGTAAAATCTCTAATAACCTCCATTAGGAACATGAAAGGAGAAATCACAACCGATGCTACAGAGATACAAGATATCATCTATGAATTCTACAAAAATCTTTATGCACACAAACTGGAGAACGTGGAGGAAATGGACAAATTTTTAGAAACACATAGTCTTCCCAGGCTCAACCAGGAAGAAATAGAGTACCTGAACAGACCAATATCAAGAACTGAAATCGAAACAGCAATAAAAAACCTTCCCAAAAAGAAAAGCCCTGGTCCAGATGGGTTCACACCTGAATTTTACCATACATACAAAGAAGAACTGGTGCCCATCCTACATAAACTATTCTCCAATATTGAGAAGGATGGAGTTCTCCCCAACACGTTCTACCAAGCCAATATAACATTAATACCAAAACCTGGAAAGGACACAACAAAAATAGAGAACTACAGACCAATTTCCCTCATGAATATAGATGCAAAAATTTTCAATAAAATACTAGCAAATCGAATCCAAGTACTTATCAAAAAAGTAATCCACCACGACCAAGTGGGCTTCATCCCAGAGATGCAGGGGTGGTTCAACATACGTAAATCTATCAATGTAATTCACCACATAAATAGAAGCAAAAACAAAAATCATATGATACTCTCATTAGATGCAGAAAAAGCATTTGACAAAATTCAACACCCTTTTATGATAAAAACGCTTAACAAAATAGGCATTGATGGAACCTACCTAAAAATGATACAAGCCATATATGACAAACCCACAGCCAACATCATACTGAATGGGAAAAAACTGAAAGCACTCCCACTTAGAACTGGAACCAGACAGGGCTGCCCATTGTCTCCATTACTTTTCAACATAGTATTGGAAGTCCTTGCGAGAGCTATCAGGCAAGAGAGCAGAATCAAGGGAGTCCAAATAGGGAAGGAAGAGATCAAACTCTCACTTTTTGCTGATGATATGATGTTATATCTGGAAAACCCCCAGGATTCAACCAAGAGACTCCTGGAATTGATTAACGAATACAGCAAAGTCTCAGGCTACAAAATTAATATACACAAATCAGAGGCATTTATATATGCCAATAACAGTCAATCGGAAAACCAAATTAAAGACTCAATGCCCTTCAAAATAGCAACAAAGAAAATAAAATATCTAGGTATATATCTAACTAAAGAGGTAAAGGACCTCTATAAGGAAAACTATGAAACACTGAGAAAAGAAATAGCAGAACTTGCAAATAGATGGAAAAATATACCATGCTCGTGGATCGGAAGAATCAACATTGTTAAAATGTCTATACTACCCAAAGTGATCTACAAATTCAATGCAATCCCTATTAAATTACCAACATCATTCTTTACAGACATAGAGAAAATAATTATACACTTTGTATGGAATCAAAGAAGACCCCGTATAGCAAAAGCAATTTTAAGCAATAAAAACAAAATGGGAGGTATTAATTTGCCAGACCTCAAACTATACTACAAGGCCGTGGTTCTTAAAACAGCCTGGTATTGGCACAAGTGCAGGGACACAGACCAGTGGAACACAACAGAAAATCCAAATATAGAACCATCCTCATATAGTCACCTAATTTTTGACAAAGCGGGAAAGAATATACTCTGGGGACAAGAATCCCTATTCAACAAATGGTGCTGGGAGAATTGGTTAGCCACTTGCAGAAGACTGAAACAGGACCCACAGCTTTCACCTCTCACAAAAATCAAATCACGGTGGATAACAGACTTAAACCTTAGGCGTGATACAATCAGAATTCTAGAAGAAAATGTAGGAAAGACTCTTACAGACATTGGCCTAGGCAAAGAATTTATGAAGAAGACCCCCAAGGCAATCACAGCAGCAACAAAAATAAATGAATGGGACATGATTAAATTAAAAAGCTTCTGCACAGCCAAAGAAACAGTCCAGAGAATAAACAGACCACCTACAGAATGGGAAAAAATTTTTGCATACTACACATCAGATAAAGGACTGATAACAAGAATCTATTTAGAACTCAGGAAAATCAGCAAGAAAAAATCAAGCAACCCTATCAAAAAGTGGGCAAAGGACATGAATAGAAATTTTTCAAAAGAAGATATAAAAATGGCTAACAAACATATGAAAAAGTGTTCAACATCTCTAATCATCAGGGAAATGCAAATCAAAACCACAATGAGATATCACTTAACCCCAGTGAGAATGGCCTTTATCAAAAAAACCCAAAACAACACATGTTGGCGTGGGTGTGGAGAGACAGGAACACTAATTCACTGCTGGTGGGACTGCAAACTAGTGCAACCCCTGTGGAAAGCATTATGGAGGTATCTTAAACAGATTCAAGTAGACCTGCCATTTGACCCAGCGATCCCATTATTGGGCATATACCCAAAGGAAAAAAGGTCATTCTGTAACAAAGGCACGTGTACCCAAATGTTTATAGCAGCACAATTCACAATAGCAAAGATGTGGAAACAACCCAAATGCCCATCAATACATGATTGGATTAGTAAACTGTGGTATATGTATACCATGGAATATTACTCAGCTATAAGGAATGATGAAGATACGACATCTCTATGGTTCTCCTGGAGAGAGTTGGAACCCATTATATTAAGTGAAGTATCCCAAGAATGGAACAACAAGCATCACATGTACTCACCAGAAAATTGGTTTCCCTGATCATCACCTAAATACAAATCTGGGAATGACACCAATTGGACATCAGACTGAGGTGGGGGGTGGGGGAGGGGATGGGGGTATGCCTACACAATGAGTGCATTGCGCACCGTTTGGGGAGTGGTAACACTTGAAGGTGCTGACTCGGGAAAGGGGGGGTGGGGAAAAAAATATGAAACTATTGTTTTTAACTTGCACTGTTCATTAATAATTTATCATGAATATTTCCCATATTATTTCATATTATTGTACAAGAAATAATGTATACATTATGAGGACATACTGTATCTACCAAGATATACTGTTAGACTCTTTGATTCTGTAAAATTAAATGAAAAAAAAAAAAAAAGAAAGCAAGAAGTCTGAGAATTAGATTTAGGGTTAGGATTATGGTTAGGGTTAAGGATGAAGTTTAGTGTTAGGGTGAGGGCTTAGGGTTAGGGATCAGGATTAGGGTTAAAGGTTACTCTTAGGATTAACGGTTACACTTTGGTTTAGGGTTGAGGTTTACGGTTAGGGTTAAGATGAGGGGTTAGGGTTTGGTACAGGGTTAGGGTTAAGTGTTAGGTTTAGGGTTGAAGATTAGGATTAGGTTTAGGATTAAAGGTTAGCGTGAGAGTTAACGCTTAGGGTTAAGGTTAAGAGTTAGGGTTTAGGGTTAGGGTTAGGGTTAGGGTTGGTTTTAGGGTTAGAGTTATGTGCTATGGTTTGTGTTAGAGGTTAGGGTTAGGTTTACTGGTCACGGTTAGGGTTACGTTTAGGGGGTAGCATTAGGGTTAGGGTTAGAGTTAAGGGATAGGATTAGGGTTAAGTGTTGGGCTTAGGGTTAGGGTTTAGTGTTAGGTTTATCATTAAGGATTAGGGTTAGAATCAGGGTTAAATGCTTGGGTGCGGGTAATGGTTAGGGTCAGGGTTAAGGTTCACGGATAGGGTTAGTGTTAAGGGTTACGGGTAGGTTTAGGGTTCAGGGTTAGTGTTAGCATTAGGGCTTAAGGTTAGGATTAGGCGGTAGGTTAGATTTAGGGTTAGATCTAGGCGTTAGGTAAGGGCTAGCGTTAGGGTTAAGAGATAGGGTTAGGTTTAATGCTTAGGATTAGGGTTAGGGTTTGGGGTTAAAGTAAGTGTTAGGGGTTAGGTTTAAGGATCCAAGGTTAGGGTTATTTTTAGCTGTAGTGTTAGGGTTAGGGATAAGGGATTCCATTAGCATTAAGGGTCTTCCTTACTGTAGCGTTAAGGGTTAGGCTTAGAGTTAAAGGTTAAGGTTAGGGTCAGTGTTAAGAATTAGGGTGACGGTTAACGGTCAGGGTAAAGGTTAAGCATTAGGGTTAGGGATTAGTGATTAGGGTTTTTGGTTAGTGTTAGGGTTAGCAGTTAGGAGTTAGTGTTTTAAGAAGGGGTATGGTTAGAATTAGGATTAGGGTTAGAGCTAGGGTGAGGTATACGGGTTAGGTTTAGGGGTTAGTTTTAGGGTAAAAGGATAGGATTAGGGTTACGGGTTGGGCTTAGGTTTAGGGTTGAAGTTTATTGCTGGGGTTAGGGATACGGTTCAGGTTTAGCTTTAGGGGTTCTGGTTAGGGTTAGGTGTTAGGTTAGTGTCAGGGTTAGGTCTAGTCGTGAGGGTAAGGTTTAGGGTTAGCATTAAGAGCTAGGGTTAGGTTTAATGGTTAGGATTAGGATTAGGGTTAAGGGTTAGGGTAAGGCTTAGGGGTTAGGGTGAAGGGTTAGGGTCAAGGGTTAGGGTTTTTGTTAGGCATAGCGTTGGGGTTAGAAGTAAGGGTTACTGTCAGTGTTAGGGTTGTAGGTAGGGTTACGGTTAGGGTTAGCGGTTTAGAATTAGGGTTAGGGATTAGGTGTCACAGTGATGACTAGGAGATAGGGTTAGAATTATGGGATAGGGGTTGTTCTCAGGAAATGGGTTATGCATTAACGTTAGGATAAGAGGTTAAAGTTAGGCGCACGGTGAGGTTTACGTGTTAAGGGGAGAAATAGGAACAGGGTTGGGTGTTATGTTCAGGGTTAGGGTTATCTGTTAAAGGTATTGTTTATGCTTAGCGCACGGGCCCTGTCTGCATTAGGCGGGCGGGGGGAGTTTAGGGGGCTGGGATTGTACCCGGGAACCCACTCTATCATACTCTGGGTATGGGCCCGTGGGTTTCATGCAGGACACAGTGGTAGAGCCTCCTTTCACGCATGGCATGGGAGGATTGCAGGCTTTCTAAACTCTAAGAAAGCAAGAAGTCTGAGAATTAGATTTAGGGTTAGGATTCTGGTTAGGGTTAAGGATGAAGTTTAGTGTTAGGGTGAGGGCTTAGGGTTAGGGAATAGGGTTAGGGTTAAAGGTTACTCTTAGGTTTAACGGTTACACTTTGGTTTAGGGTTGAGGTTTACGGTTAGGGTTAAGATGAGGGGTTAGGGTTTGGTACAGGGTTAGGGTTAAGTGTTAGGTTTAGGGTTGAAGACTAGGATTAGGGTTAGGATTAATGGTTAGCGTGAGAGTTAACGCTTAGTGTTAAGGTTATGAGTTAGGGTTTAGGGTTAGGGTTAGGGTTAGTTTTAGGGTTAGAGTTATGTGCTATGCTTTGTGTTAGAGCTTAGGTTTAGGTTTACTGGTCACGGTTAGGGTTACGTTTAGGGGTTAGCATTAGGGTTAGGGTTAGGGTTAAGGGATAGGATTAGGGTTAAGTGTTGGGCTTAGGGTTAGGGTTTAGTGTTAAGGTTAGCATTAAGGATTAGGGTTAGGGTCAGGGTTAAATGCTTGGGTGCGGGTAATGGTTAGGGTCAGGGTTAAGGTTCACAGATAGGGTTAGTGTTAAGGGTTACGGGTAGGTTGAGGGTTCAGGGTTAGTGTTAGCATTAGGGCTTAAGGTTAGGATTAGGCGGTAGGTTAGATTTAGGGTTAGATCTAGGCGTTAGGGTAAGGGCTAGCATTAGGGTTAAGAGATAGGGTTAGGTTTAATGCTTAGGATTAGGGTTAGGTTTTGGGGTTAAAGTAACTGTTAGGGGTTAGGTTTAAGGATCCAAGGTTAGGGTTATTTTTAGCTGTAGTGTTAGGGTTAGGGATAAGGGATCCCATTAGCATTAAGGGTCTGCCTTACTGTAGGGTTAAGGGTTAGGCTTAGAGTTAAAGGTTAAGGTTAGGGTCAGTGTTAAGATTTAGGGTGAGGGTTAACGGTCAGGGTAAAGGTTAAGCGTTAGGGTTAGGGATTAGTGATTAGGGTTTTTGGTTAGTGTTAGGGTTAGCGGTTAGGAGTTAGTTTTTTATGAAGGGGTACGGTTAGAATTAGGATTGGGGTTAGAGTTAGGGTGAGGTATAGGGGTTAGGTTTAGGGGTTAGTTTTAGGGTAAAAGGATAGGATTAGGGTTACGGGTTGGGCTTAGGTGTAGGGTTAAAGTTTACTGCTAGGGTTAGGGATAGGGTTCAGGGTTAGCTTTAGGGGTTCTGGTTAGGGTTAGGTGTTAGGTTAGTGTCAGGGTTAGGTCTAGTCGTGAGGGTAAGGTTTAGGGTTAGCTTTAAGAGCTAGGGTTAGGTTTAATGGTTAGGATTAGGATTAGGGTTAAGGGTTAGGGTAAGGCTTAGGGGTTAGGGTGAAGGGTTAGGGTGAAGGGTTAGGGTTTTTGTTAGGCATAGCGTTGGGGTTAGAAGTAAGGGTTACTGTCATTGTTAGGGTTGTAGGTAGGGTTACGGTTAGGGTTACCGGTTTAGAATTAGGGTTAGGGATTAGGTGTCACAGTGATGACTAGGAGATAGGGTTAGAATTATGGGATAGGGGTTGTTCTCAGGAAATGGGTTATGCATTAACGTTAGGATAAGAGGTTAAAGTTAGGCGCATGGTGACGTTTACGTGTTAAGGGGAGAAATAGGAACAGGGTTGGGTGTTATGTTCAGGGTTAGGGTTATCTGTTAAAGGTATTGTTTATGCTTAGCACACGGGCCCTGTCTGCATTAGGCGGGCGGGGGGAGTTTAGCGGGCTGGGATTGTACCCGGGAACCCACTCTATCATACTCTGGGTATGGGCCCGTGGGTTTCATGCAGGACACAGTGGTAGAGCCTCCTTTCACGCATGGCATGGGAGGATTGCAGGCTTTCTAAACTCTAAGAAAGCAAGAAGTCTGAGAATGAGATTTAGGGTTAGGATTATGGTTAGGGTTAAGGATGAAGTTTAGTGTTAGGGTGAGGGCTTAGATTTAAGGATTAGGGTTAGGGTTAAAGGTTACTCTTAGGTTTAACGGTCACACTTTGGATTAGGGTTGAGGTTTACGGTTAGGGTTAAGATGAGGGGTTAGGGTTTGGTACAGGGTTAGGGTTAAGTGTTAGGTTTAGGGTTGAAGATTAGGATTAGGGTTAGGATTAAAGGTTAGCGTGAGAGTTAACGCTTAGGGTTAAGGTTAAGTGTTAGGGTTTAAGGTTAGGTTTAGGGTTAGGGTTAGTTTTAGGGTTAGAGTTATGTGCTATGGTTTGTGTTAGAGGTTAGGGTTAGGTTTACTGGTCACGGTTGGGGTTACGTTTAGGGGGTAGCATTAGGGTTAGGGTTAGAGTTAAGAGATAGGATTAGGGTTAAGTGTTGGGCTTAGGGTTAGGGTTTAGTGTTAGGTTTATCATTAAGGATTAGGGTTAGAATCAGGGTTAAATGCTTGGGTGCGGGTAATGGTTAGGGTCAGGGTTAAGGTTCACGGATAGGGTTAGTGTTAAGGGTTACGGGTAGGTTGAGGGTTCAGGGTTAGTGTTAGCATTAGTGCTTAAGGTTAGGATTAGGCGGTAGGTTAGATTTAGGTTTAGATCTAGGCGTTAGGGTAAGGGCTAGCATTAGGGTTAAGAGATAGGGTTAGGTTTAATGCTTAGGATTAGGGTTAGGGTTTGGGGTTAAAGTAAGTGTTAGGGGTTAGGTTTAAGGATCCAAGGTTAGGGTTATTTTTAGCTGTAGTGTTAGGGTTAGGGATAAGGGATCCCATTAGCATTAAGGGTCTTCCTTACTGTAGGGTTAAGGGTTAGGCTTAGAGTTAAAGGTTAAGGTTAGGGTCAGTGTTAAGATTTAGGGTGAGGGTTAACGGTCAGGGTAAATGTTAAGCGTTAGGGTTAGGGATTAGTGATTAGGGTTTTTGGTTAGTGTTAGGGTTAGCGGTTAGGAGTTAGTGTTTTATGAAGGGGTACGGTTAGAATTAGGATTGGGGTTACAGTTAGGGTGAGGTATAGGGGTTAGGTTTAGGGGTTAGTTTTAGGGTAAAAGGATAGGATTAGGGTTACGGGTTGGGCTTAGGTTTAGGGTTAAAGTTTACTGCTAGGGTTAGGGATAGGGTTCAGGGTTAGCTTTAGGGGTTCTGGTTAGGGTTAGGTGTTAGGTTAGTGTCAGGGTTAGGTCTAGTCGTGAGGGTAAGGTTTAGGGTTAGCTTTAAGAGCTAGGGTTAGGTTTAATGGTTAGGATTAGGATTAGGGTTAATTGTTAGGGTAAGGCTTAGGGGTTAGGGTGAAGGGTTAGGGTCAAGGGTTAGGGTTTTTGTTAGGCATAGCGTTGAGGTTAGAAGTAAGGGTTACTGTCAGTGTTAGGTTTGTAGGTAGGGTTACGGTTAGGGTTAGCGGTTTAGAATTAGGGTTAGGGATTAGGTGTCACAGTGATGACTAGGAGATAGGGTTAGAATTATGGGATAGGGGTTGTTCTCAGGAAATGGGTTATGCATTAACGTTAGGATAAGAGGTTAAAGTTCGGCGGACGGTGAGGTTTACGTGTTAAGGGGAGAAATAGGAACAGGGTTGGGTGTTATGTTCAGGGTTAGGGTTATCTGTTAAAGGTATTGTTTATGCTTAGCGCACGGGCCCTGTCTGCATTAGGCGGGCAGGGGGAGTTTAGGGGGCTGGGATTGTACCCGGGAACCCACTCTATCATACTCTGTGTATGGGCCCGTGGGTTTCATGCAGGACACAGTGGTAGAGCCTCGTTTCACGCATGGCATGGGAGGATTGCAGGCTTTCTAAACTCTAAGAAAGCAAGAAGTCTCAGAATTACATTTAGGGTTAGGATTATGGTTAGGGTTAAGGATGAAGTTTAGTGTTAGGGTGAGTGCTTAGGTTTAGGGATTAGCGTTAGGGTTAAAGGTTACTCTTAGGTTTAACGGTTACACTTTGCTTTAGGGTTGAGGTTTACGGTGAGGGTTAAGATGAGGGATTAGGATTTGGTACAGGGTTAGGGTTAAGTGTTAGGTTTAGGGTTGAAGATTAGAATTAGGGTTAGGATTAAAGGTTAGCGTGAGATTTAACGCTTAGGGTTAATGTTAAGAATTTGGGTTTAGGGTTAGGGTTAGGGTTAGTTTTAGGGTTAGAGTTATGTGCTATGGTTTGTGTTAGAGGTTAGGGTTAGGTTTACTGGTCACGGTTAGGGTTACGTTTAGGGGTTAGCATTAGTTTTAGGGTTAGGGTTAAGGGATAGGATTAGGGTTAAGTGTTGGGCTTAGTGTTAGGGCTGAGTGTTAGGGTCATCATTAAGGATTAGGTTAAGGTTAGGGTCAGTGTTAAGATTTAGGGTGAGGGTTAACGGTTAGGGTAAAGGTTAAGCGTTAGGGTTAGGGATTAGTGATTAGGGTTTTTGGTTAGTGTTAGGGTTAGCGGTTAGGAGTTAGTGTTTTATGAAGGGGTATGGTTAGAATTAGGATTGGGTTTAGAGTTAGGGTGAGGTATAGGGTTAGGTTTAGCGGTTAGTTTTAGGGTAAAAGGATAGGATTAGTGTTACGGGTTGGGCTTAGGTTTAGGGTTAAAGTTTACTGCTAGGGTTAGGGATAGGGTTCAGGGTTAGCTTTAGGGGTTCTGGTTAGGGTTAGGTGTTAGGTTAGTGTCAGGGTTAGGTCTAGTCGTGAGGGTAAGGTTTAGGGTTAGCTTTAAGAGCTAGCGTTAGGTTTAATGGTTAGGATTAGGATTAGGGTTAAGGGTTAGGGTAAGGCTTAGGGGTTAGGGTGAAGGGTTAGGGTCAAGGGTTAGGGTTTTTGTTAGGCATAGCGTTGGTGTTAGAAGTAAGGGTTACTGTCAGTGTTAGGGTTGTAGGTAAGGTTACGGTTAGAGTTAGCGGTTTAGAATTAGGGATAGGGATTAGGTGTCACAGTGATGACTAGGAGATAGGGTTAGAAATATGGGATGGGGTTGTTCTCAGGAAATGGGTTATGCATTAACGTTAGGATAAGAGGTTAAATTTAGGCGCACGGTGAGGTTTACGTGTTAAGGGGAGAAATAGGAACAGGGTTGGGTGTTATGTTCAGGGTTAGGGTTATCTGTTAAAGGTATTGTTTATGCTTAGAGCACGGGCCCTGTCTGCATTACGCGAGCGGGGGGAGTTAAAGGGGCTGGGATTGTACCCGGGAACCCACTCTATCTATCTCTGGGTATGGGCCCGTGGGTTTCATGCAGGACACAGTGGTAGAGCCTCCTTTCATGCATGACATGGGAGGATTGCAGGCTTTCTAAACTCTAAGAAAGCAAGCCAAGATGGCGGAGTGGCGGTGACTGCTCGGATCTGCGCCCCGGCGAGGAACCGTGGATCCGGACCTGCCACAACGCTAGAGGACCGCTCCCACACAGGAACAGCGGTGTGAATCCACGGAGAATCAGCGTGGGACAAACAGAGCAAGTGAGGTCTGAGGTGAACAGAAATTAAGATCGCGGAACTCTGCGGAAGGCGCGGAACAGACAGTAGCCAGCGGAGCGCAGGCGGCTGCACCCGCCCCCAGGTGGGGCAGGGGCAGTCTTTAGGAAAAGCGGCTTGCGCTCCTCACTGACCTCCACCCCCAATTGCTTGGAGACCCCCTCGCAAGCCAGAGCAGAATCACCGAGCGAGACGTAGGGCATTGCAGACAGGAGGCTTTTTCGGGAGAATAGCTTGGAACCTGGGAAGTCTCGGCTGAGACAGTCCTTGGCGAGAAGCTACGGACCTGTGCCGGGGGGAGGGGCACGAACAATCCCCGATCAGCGAATTGCGCTGTACCTCTGCGCTACTTTTGTCGGTGTTTCTTCAGCCGGTGGCCCCCGGCGGCTTTGCCCGCCAAACACCCCGGCAGCGGCGGTCCCTGGTCTCTGCCTGCCGGGGAGCCGGTCCCCCTCCGACCCCGGAGCGCTGCGGGCGCCATCTTGAAAGCAAAGGCGGAACCGCTCGGGAGCCATAAGGTGCCCAGCGGCTCTCTCTCCCCGGCGCCCCCCGCTGGTCTCTGGGCCCGCGCCATCTCCGCCGGCCGCACTCGGCGTGAAGGGGCGGAGCTGCGCTAAGACGTAAAATAAACATTGAGTTGCCGCTCCGGAATCAAAGGAGCGGGCGTGAAGGGGCGGAGCTGCGCTAAGGCGCAAAAACACAATCATTGAGCCGCTGAACTATATACTTCAGAATTGTGTATCCCTTTGTTTAGTGATGCGCTGTGGTGCTGTGTAGCTCTGTTTTTGTTCTTTTGTGTTTGTGTTTTCGCTGTTTCTGGGTTAGGTCTCTTTGTGTTATTTGTTAGTTTGGTTTTTGTTTTTCCTTTGTTTTGTTTTGTTTTATTTTGCTTCTTTTTTTTTTTTTTTGTTGTTGTTGTTTTGCTTTTTCTTTTCTCTTTCCTTTTTTTCCCTCTTCTCTTCTCCTTTTCTTTTCTCTTTCTTTTTCTTCTCCTTCTGTTCTTTCTTTTCACTTCCCTTTTTTTTTTTCTTTTTTTCTTTTTTTCTTTTCTTTTCTTTTTTCTTTTTCCTTATTTCTTCTCTCTTTTTGCCTTCTAACTGGGAACCCACTGTGAGCTTGGGAACGGGCCAGGCCCCTGGCTCTGGTACATACCGGAACCTGAGTAGTCACTCCCAACGCCGGCGATCTGCGGGCGTGCAATAGCCATCTTGGGGCCCACAGCCAAGTCACTGCGGAGCAATAGGGTGCCAAGAGGCTCCCTGGACGGCCCCCTCCCCTGGTCCACAGACCTTATATAGGGTCCCCACCCACGTCTAAACATTGACTACTTCTCCAGAAGTGAGAGTGTGGAGCCTGGTCCCTGGGGACATTGGGCCAAGGCAGACTTTTGCCTGTGGGAGTTGCGGCAAATGGGGCGCTGAGCGAGCGAGGGCACCATCCACTCCCCACAGCTAGTATCTTTCCTGCAGATAGAGACAGAAACCACCCCTATAGAGGAAGAACCAAAGGGAAACAAACAAACAAAGAGAATTTTGGTCCACTACTAGTGTGGACCCTACCTGCCCTCTGAAAGACTACAACACAGTGTCCTAACTCACCAAAGCAGTCTTGGATCACTCCAATCCTCTAGGAATGGACCCATCAGAAGCAGTCCCCCAACTGAAATAGAAAAATTTCTAAACAATTCACAACAGTCTTCCCCTCTTGCCAAAGGAAGCAATATACCTAGATTGCTCCACAGCCTAAGAATAGAGCACAGAGAGTGCTGTTAACCAGACTAAATCTATAAGTAAAGATCCAACGATCAATCTAGATGGGAAGGGCCCAGCGAAAAAACACAGGAAGCACAAAGAATCAAACAGAAAGCTCACCCCCAAAGAGAAATACCGGCTCTCAACCATTTGACACAAACCAGACTCAAAACACCAACATGTCACAGGAAGAATTCCAATTATGGATCATAAACAAGCTGAATAATATACAAGAATCAATGGACAGACAACACAAGGAAAATGCAAAAAAAATACAGGATTTGGAGGAAAAATTCACTAAAGAAATTGAAATATTGAAGAAAAACCAAACTGAACTCCTAGAAATGAAGAATTCACTCAGAGAGCTACAAAACACTGTGGAAAGTCTCAAAAGCAGGGTAGATCAAACAGAGGAAAGAATCTCAGAAATTGAAGACAACTCCTTCCAACTAAATAAGTCAGTCACAGAGATAGATCAAAAAAGTAAGAGAAATGATCTGAGTCTTCAAGAAATGTGGGATTATGTGAAGAAACCTAACTTGAGAGTTATTGGCATTCCTGAGGGCGAAGAAGATAATAAGCAAGGGTTGGACAAGCTATTTGAAGACATAATCGAGGAAAATTTTCCAGGCCTTGCCAATACTCTAGACATACAGATTCAAGAAGCTCAAAGGACCCCTGGGAGATTCATAGCAAATAGGAAAACACCACGCCACGTAGTCATCAGGCTGACCAAAATATCCACTAAAGAGTCCCTTCTCCGAGCTGTAAGGAGAAAGAAACAGGTAACTTACAAAGGAAAACCCATCAGAATTACGCCAGATTTCTCAGCTGAAACCTTACAAGCAAGAAGAGGTTGGGGCCCCATTTTCACGCTTCTGAAACAGAATAATGCCCAGCCTAGAATCTTGTACCCAGCTAAGCTAAGTTTTCTATACGAAGGAGAAAACAAGACATTCTCAGATAAACAAAGGTTGAAGGAATTCACCAAGACAAGACCAGCCCTGCAAGAAGTACTCAAAAGAGAGTTACACACGGATCAGCACAAGAAAGATCCACGAATGTAAAACTACTCAAGAGCTAAAGATCAAATTCCAGATACCACAATGGCTCAGGAGAGAAAACATCGCAATGAAGTTCTACCCAACAAGCTGAACAAAAAACCGTCTCACTTATCAGTTTTCTCAATAAATGTGAATGGCTTGAATTCCCCGCTCAAGAGACATAGACTGTCCCAATGGATAAAAAAGCACAAGCCAAGTATCTGCTGTCTCCAAGAAACCCACCTAAAGAGCAAAGATGCATTTAGACTGAAAGTAAAAGGATGGAAATCGGTATTTCATGCAAACGGTAACGAAAAGAAAGCTGGTGTGGCAATCTTAATTTCCAATAACTTAGCTTTCAAACCAACAAAAATAATTAAAGACAAAAATGGCTACTACATACTGGTCAAGGGCACAATTCAACAAGAAGCCATGACTATACTCAATATATATGCACCCAACCTAGGTGCACCTAGATTCATAAAGCAAACCCTACTAGATCTGAACCAGATGATAGATAATAATACTGTAATAGCTGGAGACTTTAACACCCCACTGACAGTACAGGACAGATCCTCTAAACAGAAAATAAACAAAGACATAATGGACCTAAATAGAATGCTAGAACAAATGGGCATGGCTGACATCTATAGGACATTCTACCCAAAGTCCACAGAATATACATTCTTCTCATCAGCTCACAGGACATTCTCTAAGATTGACCATGTCCTAGGACATAAATCATGTCTTCAAAAATTCAAAAAAATAGAAATTATACCATGCATCTTCTCAGATCACAGCGGAATAAAAGTAACAATGATCACAAACAGAAACCCTCACTCTTACTCAAAGTCATGGAAGCTAAATAACCTTCTCCTGAATAATTATTCTATAAAAGAAGAAATCAAGATGGAAATCAAAAATTTCTTTGAATTAAATGACAATGGAGATACAACTTATCAAAATCTATGGGATGCAGCTAAAGCAGTCCTGAGAGGAAAATTCATATCCATAAATGCCTATATCAAAAAGACAGAAAACATGCAAATAGACAACGTAACGAATAGACTCAAAGAGCTGGAGAAAGAAGAACAGAACGATCCCAAACCCAGCAGAAGGCAAGAAATTACTAAGATCAAATCAGAACTAAATGAAAAGGACAACAAAGAAACTATAAGGGAAATTAATAAAACAAAAAGTTGGTTCTTTGAAAAGATAAACAAAATAGACACACCTCTGGCTAGACTAACCAAGAGCACAAAAGTAAAATCTCTAATAACCTCCATTAGGAACATGAAAGGAGAAATCACAACCGATGCTACAGAGATACAAGATATCATCTATGAATTCTACAAAAATCTTTATGCACACAAACTGGAGAACGTGGAGGAAATGGACAAATTTTTAGAAACACATAGTCTTCCCAGGCTCAACCAGGAAGAAATAGAGTACCTGAACAGACCAATATCAAGAACTGAAATCGAAACAGCAATAAAAAACCTTCCCAAAAAGAAAAGCCCTGGTCCAGATGGGTTCACACCTGAATTTTACCATACATACAAAGAAGAACTGGTGCCCATCCTACATAAACTATTCTCCAATATTGAGAAGGATGGAGTTCTCCCCAACACGTTCTACCAAGCCAATATAACATTAATACCAAAACCTGGAAAGGACACAACAAAAATAGAGAACTACAGACCAATTTCCCTCATGAATATAGATGCAAAAATTTTCAATAAAATACTAGCAAATCGAATCCAAGTACTTATCAAAAAAGTAATCCACCACGACCAAGTGGGCTTCATCCCAGAGATGCAGGGGTGGTTCAACATACGTAAATCTATCAATGTAATTCACCACATAAATAGAAGCAAAAACAAAAATCATATGATACTCTCATTAGATGCAGAAAAAGCATTTGACAAAATTCAACACCCTTTTATGATAAAAACGCTTAACAAAATAGGCATTGATGGAACCTACCTAAAAATGATACAAGCCATATATGACAAACCCACAGCCAACATCATACTGAATGGGAAAAAACTGAAAGCACTCCCACTTAGAACTGGAACCAGACAGGGCTGCCCATTGTCTCCATTACTTTTCAACATAGTATTGGAAGTCCTTGCGAGAGCTATCAGGCAAGAGAGCAGAATCAAGGGAGTCCAAATAGGGAAGGAAGAGATCAAACTCTCACTTTTTGCTGATGATATGATGTTATATCTGGAAAACCCCCAGGATTCAACCAAGAGACTCCTGGAATTGATTAACGAATACAGCAAAGTCTCAGGCTACAAAATTAATATACACAAATCAGAGGCATTTATATATGCCAATAACAGTCAATCGGAAAACCAAATTAAAGACTCAATGCCCTTCAAAATAGCAACAAAGAAAATAAAATATCTAGGTATATATCTAACTAAAGAGGTAAAGGACCTCTATAAGGAAAACTATGAAACACTGAGAAAAGAAATAGCAGAACTTGCAAATAGATGGAAAAATATACCATGCTCGTGGATCGGAAGAATCAACATTGTTAAAATGTCTATACTACCCAAAGTGATCTACAAATTCAATGCAATCCCTATTAAATTACCAACATCATTCTTTACAGACATAGAGAAAATAATTATACACTTTGTATGGAATCAAAGAAGACCCCGTATAGCAAAAGCAATTTTAAGCAATAAAAACAAAATGGGAGGTATTAATTTGCCAGACCTCAAACTATACTACAAGGCCGTGGTTCTTAAAACAGCCTGGTATTGGCACAAGTGCAGGGACACAGACCAGTGGAACACAACAGAAAATCCAAATATAGAACCATCCTCATATAGTCACCTAATTTTTGACAAAGCGGGAAAGAATATACTCTGGGGACAAGAATCCCTATTCAACAAATGGTGCTGGGAGAATTGGTTAGCCACTTGCAGAAGACTGAAACAGGACCCACAGCTTTCACCTCTCACAAAAATCAAATCACGGTGGATAACAGACTTAAACCTTAGGCGTGATACAATCAGAATTCTAGAAGAAAATGTAGGAAAGACTCTTACAGACATTGGCCTAGGCAAAGAATTTATGAAGAAGACCCCCAAGGCAATCACAGCAGCAACAAAAATAAATGAATGGGACATGATTAAATTAAAAAGCTTCTGCACAGCCAAAGAAACAGTCCAGAGAATAAACAGACCACCTACAGAATGGGAAAAAATTTTTGCATACTACACATCAGATAAAGGACTGATAACAAGAATCTATTTAGAACTCAGGAAAATCAGCAAGAAAAAATCAAGCAACCCTATCAAAAAGTGGGCAAAGGACATGAATAGAAATTTTTCAAAAGAAGATATAAAAATGGCTAACAAACATATGAAAAAGTGTTCAACATCTCTAATCATCAGGGAAATGCAAATCAAAACCACAATGAGATATCACTTAACCCCAGTGAGAATGGCCTTTATCAAAAAAACCCAAAACAACACATGTTGGCGTGGGTGTGGAGAGACAGGAACACTAATTCACTGCTGGTGGGACTGCAAACTAGTGCAACCCCTGTGGAAAGCATTATGGAGGTATCTTAAACAGATTCAAGTAGACCTGCCATTTGACCCAGCGATCCCATTATTGGGCATATACCCAAAGGAAAAAAGGTCATTCTGTAACAAAGGCACGTGTACCCAAATGTTTATAGCAGCACAATTCACAATAGCAAAGATGTGGAAACAACCCAAATGCCCATCAATACATGATTGGATTAGTAAACTGTGGTATATGTATACCATGGAATATTACTCAGCTATAAGGAATGATGAAGATACGACATCTCTATGGTTCTCCTGGAGAGAGTTGGAACCCATTATATTAAGTGAAGTATCCCAAGAATGGAACAACAAGCATCACATGTACTCACCAGAAAATTGGTTTCCCTGATCATCACCTAAATACAAATCTGGGAATGACACCAATTGGACATCAGACTGAGGTGGGGGGTGGGGGAGGGGATGGGGGTATGCCTACACAATGAGTGCATTGCGCACCGTTTGGGGAGTGGTAACACTTGAAGGTGCTGACTCGGGAAAGGGGGGGTGGGGAAAAAAATATGAAACTATTGTTTTTAACTTGCACTGTTCATTAATAATTTATCATGAATATTTCCCATATTATTTCATATTATTGTACAAGAAATAATGTATACATTATGAGGACATACTGTATCTACCAAGATATACTGTTAGACTCTTTGATTCTGTAAAATTAAATGAAAAAAAAAAAAAAAAAAGAAAGCAAGAAGTCTGAGAATTAGATTTAGGGTTAGGATTATGGTTAGGGTTAAGGATGAAGTTTAGTGTTAGGGTGAGGGCTTAGGGTTAGGGATCAGGATTAGGGTTAAAGGTTACTCTTAGGATTAACGGTTACACTTTGGTTTAGGGTTGAGGTTTACGGTTAGGGTTAAGATGAGGGGTTAGGGTTTGGTACAGGGTTAGGGTTAAGTGTTAGGTTTAGGGTTGAAGATTAGGATTAGGTTTAGGATTAAAGGTTAGCGTGAGAGTTAACGCTTAGGGTTAAGGTTAAGAGTTAGGGTTTAGGGTTAGGGTTAGGGTTAGGGTTGGTTTTAGGGTTAGAGTTATGTGCTATGGTTTGTGTTAGAGGTTAGGGTTAGGTTTACTGGTCACGGTTAGGGTTAGGTTTAGGGGGTAGCATTAGGGTTAGGGTTAGAGTTAAGGGATAGGATTAGGGTTAAGTGTTGGGCTTAGGGTTAGGGTTTAGTGTTAGGTTTATCATTAAGGATTAGGGTTAGAATCAGGGTTAAATGCTTGGGTGCGGGTAATGGTTAGGGTCAGGGTTAAGGTTCACGGATAGGGTTAGTGTTAAGGGTTACGGGTAGGTTTAGGGTTCAGGGTTAGTGTTAGCATTAGGGCTTAAGGTTAGGATTAGGCGGTAGGTTAGATTTAGGGTTAGATCTAGGCGTTAGGGTAAGGGCTAGCGTTAGGGTTAAGAGATAGGGTTAGGTTTAATGCTTAGGATTAGGGTTAGGGTTTGGGGTTAAAGTAAGTGTTAGGGGTTAGGTTTAAGGATCCAAGGTTAGGGTTATTTTTAGCTGTAGTGTTAGGGTTAGGGATAAGGGATTCCATTAGCATTAAGGGTCTTCCTTACTGTAGGGTTAAGGGTTAGGCTTAGAGTTAAAGGTTAAGGTTAGGGTCAGTGTTAAGATTTAGGGTGACGGTTAACGGTCAGGGTAAAGGTTAAGCATTAGGGTTAGGGATTAGTGATTAGGGTTTTTGGTTAGTGTTAGGGTTAGCAGTTAGGAGTTAGTGTTTTAAGAAGGGGTATGGTTAGAATTAGGATTAGGGTTAGAGCTAGGGTGAGGTATACGGGTTAGGTTTAGGGGTTAGTTTTAGGGTAAAAGGATAGGATTAGGGTTACGGGTTGGGCTTAGGTTTAGGGTTGAAGTTTATTGCTGGGGTTAGGGATACGGTTCAGGTTTAGCTTTAGGGGTTCTGGTTAGGGTTAGGTGTTAGGTTAGTGTCAGGGTTAGGTCTAGTCGTGAGGGTAAGGTTTAGGGTTAGCTTTAAGAGCTAGGGTTAGGTTTAATGGTTAGGATTAGGATTAGGGTTAAGGGTTAGGGTAAGGCTTAGGGGTTAGGGTGAAGGGTTAGGGTCAAGGGTTAGGGTTTTTGTTAGGCATAGCGTTGGGGTTAGAAGTAAGGGTTACTGTCAGTGTTAGGGTTGTAGGTAGGGTTACGGTTAGGGTTAGCGGTTTAGAATTAGGGTTAGGGATTAGGTGTCACAGTGATGACTAGGAGATAGGGTTAGAATTATGGGATAGGGGTTGTTCTCAGGAAATGGGTTATGCATTAACGTTAGGATAAGAGGTTAAAGTTAGGCGCACGGTGAGGTTTACGTGTTAAGGGGAGAAATAGGAACAGGGTTGGGTGTTATGTTCAGGGTTAGGGTTATCTGTTAAAGGTATTGTTTATGCTTAGCGCACGGGCCCTGTCTGCATTAGGCGGGCGGGGGGAGTTTAGGGGGCTGGGATTGTACCCGGGAACCCACTCTATCATACTCTGGGTATGGGCCCGTGGGTTTCATGCAGGACACAGTGGTAGAGCCTCCTTTCACGCATGGCATGGGAGGATTGCAGGCTTTCTAAACTCTAAGAAAGCAAGAAGTCTGAGAATTAGATTTAGGGTTAGGATTCTGGTTAGGGTTAAGGATGAAGTTTAGTGTTAGGGTGAGGGCTTAGGGTTAGGGAATAGGGTTAGGGTTAAAGGTTACTCTTAGGTTTAACGGTTACACTTTGGTTTAGGGTTGAGGTTTACGGTTAGGGTTAAGATGAGGGGTTAGGGTTTGGTACAGGGTTAGGGTTAAGTGTTAGGTTTAGGGTTGAAGACTAGGATTAGGATTAGGATTAATGGTTAGCGTGAGAGTTAACGCTTAGTGTTAAGGTTATGAGTTAGGGTTTAGGGTTAGGGTTAGGGTTAGTTTTAGGGTTAGAGTTATGTGCTATGCTTTGTGTTAGAGCTTAGGGTTAGGTTTACTGGTCACGGTTAGGGTTACGTTTAGGGGTTAGCATTAGGGTTAGGGTTAGGGTTAAGGGATAGGATTAGGGTTAAGTGTTGGGCTTAGGGTTAGGGTTTAGTGTTAAGGTTAGCATTAAGGATTAGGGTTAGGGTCAGGGTTAAATGCTTGGGTGCGGGTAATGGTTAGGGTCAGGGTTAAGGTTCACAGATAGGGTTAGTGTTAAGGGTTACGGGTAGGTTGAGGGTTCAGGGTTAGTGTTAGCATTAGGGCTTAAGGTTAGGATTAGGCGGTAGGTTAGATTTAGGGTTAGATCTAGGCGTTAGGGTAAGGGCTAGCATTAGGGTTAAGAGATAGGGTTAGGTTTAATGCTTAGGATTAGGGTTAGGTTTTGGGGTTAAAGTAACTGTTAGGGGTTAGGTTTAAGGATCCAAGGTTAGGGTTATTTTTAGCTGTAGTGTTAGGGTTAGGGATAAGGGATCCCATTAGCATTAAGGGTCTGCCTTACTGTAGGGTTAAGGGTTAGGCTTAGAGTTAAAGGTTAAGGTTAGGGTCAGTGTTAAGATTTAGGGTGAGGGTTAACGGTCAGGGTAAAGGTTAAGCGTTAGGGTTAGGGATTAGTGATTAGGGTTTTTGGTTAGTGTTAGGGTTAGCGGTTAGGAGTTAGTTTTTTATGAAGGGGTACGGTTAGAATTAGGATTGGGGTTAGAGTTAGGGTGAGGTATAGGGGTTAGGTTTAGGGGTTAGTTTTAGGGTAAAAGGATAGGATTAGGGTTACGGGTTGGGCTTAGGTGTAGGGTTAAAGTTTACTGCTAGGGTTAGGGATAGGGTTCAGGGTTAGCTTTAGGGGTTCTGGTTAGGGTTAGGTGTTAGGTTAGTGTCAGGGTTAGGTCTAGTCGTGAGGGTAAGGTTTAGGGTTAGCTTTAAGAGCTAGGGTTAGGTTTAATGGTTAGGATTAGGATTAGGGTTAAGGGTTAGGGTAAGGCTTAGGGGTTAGGGTGAAGGGTTAGGGTGAAGGGTTAGGGTTTTTGTTAGGCATAGCGTTGGGGTTAGAAGTAAGGGTTACTGTCATTGTTAGGGTTGTAGGTAGGGTTACGGTTAGGGTTAGCGGTTTAGAATTAGGGTTAGGGATTAGGTGTCACAGTGATGACTAGGAGATAGGGTTAGAATTATGGGATAGGGGTTGTTCTCAGGAAATGGGTTATGCATTAACGTTAGGATAAGAGGTTAAAGTTAGGCGCATGGTGACGTTTACGTGTTAAGGGGAGAAATAGGAACAGGGTTGGGTGTTATGTTCAGGGTTAGGGTTATCTGTTAAAGGTATTGTTTATGCTTAGCACACGGGCCCTGTCTGCATTAGGCGGGCGGGGGGAGTTTAGGGGGCTGGGATTGTACCCGGGAACCCACTCTATCATACTCTGGGTATGGGCCCGTGGGTTTCATGCAGGACACAGTGGTAGAGCCTCCTTTCACGCATGGCATGGGAGGATTGCAGGCTTTCTAAACTCTAAGAAAGCAAGAAGTCTGAGAATGAGATTTAGGGTTAGGATTATGGTTAGGGTTAAGGATGAAGTTTAGTGTTAGGGTGAGGGCTTAGATTTAAGGATTAGGGTTAGGGTTAAAGGTTACTCTTAGGTTTAACGGTCACACTTTGGATTAGGGTTGAGGTTTACGGTTAGGGTTAAGATGAGGGGTTAGGGTTTGGTACAGGGTAAGGGTTAAGTGTTAGGTTTAGGGTTGAAGATTAGGATTAGGGTTAGGATTAAAGGTTAGCGTGAGAGTTAACGCTTAGGGTTAAGGTTAAGTGTTAGGGTTTAAGGTTAGGTTTAGGGTTAGGGTTAGTTTTAGGGTTAGAGTTATGTGCTATGGTTTGTGTTAGAGGTTAGGGTTAGGTTTAGTGGTCATGGTTAGGGTTCAGTTTAGGGGTTAGCATTAGGGTTAGGGTTAGGGTTAGGGTTAAGGGATAGGATTAGGGTTAAGTGTTGGGCTTAGGGAAAGGGTTTAGTGTTAAGATTAGCATTAAGGATTAGGGTTAGGGTCAGGGTTAAATGCTTGGGTGCGGGTAATGGTTAGGGTCAGGGTTAAGGATCACAGATAGGGTTAGTGTTAAGGGTTACGGGTAGGTTTAGGGTTCAGAGTTAGTGTTAGCATTAGGGCTTAAGGTTAGGATTAGGCGGTAGGTTAGATTTAGGGTTAGATCTAGGCGTTAAGGTAAGGGCTAGCGTTAGGGTTAAGAGATAGGGTTAGGTTTAATGCTTAGGATTAGGGTTAGGGTTTGGGGTTAAAGTAAGTGTTAGGGGTTAGGTTTAAGGATCCAAGGTTAGGGTTATTTTTAGCTGTAGTGTTAGGGTTAGGGATAAGGGATCCCATTAGCATTAAGGGTCTTCCTTACTGTAGGGTTAAGGGTTAGGCTTAGAGTTAAAGTGTAAGGTTAGGGTCAGTGTTAAGATTTAGGGTGAGGGTTAACGGTTAGGGTAAAGGTTAAGCGTTAGGGTTAGGGATTAGTGATTAGGGTTTTTGGTTAGTGTTAGGATTAGCGGTTAGGAGTTAGTGTTTTATGAAGGGGTATGATTAGAATTAGGATTGGGGTTAGAGTTAGGGTGAGGTATAGGGGTTAGGTTTAGGGGTTAGTTTTAGGGTAAAAGGATAGGATTAGGGTTACGGGTTGGGCTTAGGTTTAGGGTTAAAGTTTACTGCTAGGGTTAGGGATGGGTTCAGGGTTAGCTTTAGGGGTTCTGGTTAGGGTTAGGTGTTAGGTTAGTGTCAGGGTTAGGTCTAGTCTTGAGGGTAAGGTTTAGGTTTAGCTTTAAGAGCTAGGGTTAGGTTTAATGGTTAGGATTAGGATTAGGGTTAAGGGTTAGGGTAAGGCTTAGGGGTTAGGGTGAAGGGTTAGGATCAAGCGTTAGGGTTCTTGTTAGGAATAGCGTTGGTGTTAGAAGTAAGGGTTACTGTCAGTGTTAGGGTTGTAGGTAGGGTTACGGTTAGGGTTAGCGGTTTAGAATTAGGGTTAGGGATTAGGTGTCACAGTGATGACTAGGAGATAGGGTTAGAATTATGGGATACGGGTTGTTCTCAGGAAATGGGTTATGCATTAACGTTAGGATAAGAGGTTAAAGTTAGGCGCACGGTGAGGTTTACGTGTTAAGGGGAGAAATAGGAACTGGGTTGGGTGTTATGTTCAGGCTTAGGGTTATCTGTTAAAGGTATTGTTTATGCTTAGCGCACGGGCTCTGTCTGCATTAGGCGGGCGGGGGGAGTTTAGGGGGCTGGGATTGTACCCGGGAACCCACTCTATCATACTCTGGGTATGGGCCCGTGGGTTTCATGCAGGACACAGTGGTAGAGCCTCCTTTCACGCATGGCATGGGAGGATTGCAGGCTTTCTAAACTCTAAGAAAGCAAGAAGTCTGAGAATTAGATTTAGGGTTAGGATTCTGGTTAGGGTTAAGGATGAAGTTTGGTATTAGGGTGAGGGCTTAGGGTTAGGGATTAGGGTTAGGGTTAAAGGTTACTCTTAGGTTTAACGGTTACACTTTGGTTTAGGGTTGAGGTTTATGGTTAGGGTTAAGATGAGGGGTTAGGGTTTGGTTCAGGGTTAGGGTTAAGTGTTAGGTTTAGGGTTGAAGATTAGGATTAGGGTTAGGATTAAAGGTTAGCGTGAGAGTTAACGCTTAGGGTTAAGGTTAAGAGTTAGGGTTTAGGGTTAAGTTTAGGGTTAGGGTTAGTTTTAGGGTTAGAGTTATGTGCTATGGTTTGTGTTAGAGGTTAGGGTTAGGTTTACTGGTCACGGTTAGGGTAACGTTTAGGGGGTAGCATTAGGGTTAGGATTAGGGTTAAGTGATAGGATTAGGGTTAAGTGCTGGGCTTAGGTTTAGGGTTTAGTGTTAGGTTTATCATTAAAGATTAGGGTTAGAATCAGGGTTAAATGCTTGTGTGCGGGTAATGGTTAGGGTCAGGGTTAAGGTTCACAGATAGGGTTAGTGTTAAGGGTTACGGGTAGGTTTAGGGTTCAGGGTTAGTGTTAGCATTAGGGCTTAAGGTTAGGATTAGGCGGTACGTTAGATTTAGGGTTAGATCTAGGCGTTAGGGTAAGGGCTAGCGTTAGGGTTAAGAGATAGGGTTAGGTTTAATGCTTAGGATTAGGGTTAGGGTTTGGGGTTAAAGTAAGTGTTAGGGGTTAGGTTTAAGGATCCAAGGTTAGGGTTATTTTTAGCTGTAGTGTTAGGGTTAGGGATAAGGGATCCCATTAGCATTAAGGGTCTTCCTTACTGTAGGGTTAAGGGTTAGGCTTAGAGTTAAAGGTTAAGGTTAGGGTCAGTGTTAAGATTTAGGGTGAGGGTTAACGGTTAGGGTAAAGGTTAAGCGTTAGGGTTAGGGATTAGTGATTAGGGGTTTTGGTTAGTGTTAGGGTTAGCGGTTAGGAGTTAGTGTTTTATGAAGGGGTATGGTTAGAATTAGGATTGGTATTAATGTTATATTGGCTTGGTAGAACGTGTTGGGGAGAACTCCATCCTTCTCAATATTGGAGAATAGTTTATGTAGGATGGGCACCAGTTCTTCTTTGTATGTATAGTAAAATTCAGGTGTGAACCCATCTGGACCAGGGCTTTTCTTTTTGGGAAGGTTTCTTATTGCTGTTTCGATTTCAGTTCTTGATATTGGTCTGTTCAGGTACTCTATTTCTTCCTGGTTGAGCCTGGGAAGACTATGTGTCTCTAAAAATTTGTCCATTTCCTCCACGTTCTCCAGTTTGTGTGCATAAAGATTTTTGTAGAATTCATAGATGATATCTTGTATCTCTGTAGCATCGGTTGTGATTTCTCCTTTCATGTTCCTAATGGAGGTTATTAGAGATTTTACTTTTGTGCTCTTGGTTAGTCTAGCCAGAGGTGTGTCTATTTTGTTTATCTTTTCAAAGAATCAACTTTTTGTTTTATTAATTTCCCTTATAGTTTCTTTGTTGTCCTTTTCATTTAGTTCTGATTTGATCTTAGTAATTTCTCGCCTTCTGCTGGGTTTGGGATCGTTCTGTTCTTCTTTCTCCAGCTCTTTGAGTCTATTCGTTAGGTTGTCTATTTGCATGTTTTCTGTCTTTTTGATATAGGCATTTATGGATATGAATTTTCCTCTCAGGACTGCTTTAGCTGCATCCCATAGATTTTGATAAGTTGTATCTCCATTGTCATTTAATTCAAAGAAATTTTTGATTTCCATCTTGATTTCTTCTTTTATAGAATAATTATTCAGGAGAAGGTTATTTAGCTTCCATGACTTTGAGTAAGAGTGAGGGTTTCTGTTTGTGATCATTGTTACTTTTATTCCGCTGTGATCTGAGAAGATGCATGGTATAATTTCTATTTTTTTGAATTTTTGAAGACATGATTTATGTCCTAGGACATGGTCAATCTTAGAGAATGTCCCGTGAGCTGATGAGAAGAATGTATATTCTGTGGACTTTGGGTAGAATGTCCTATAGATGTCAGCCATGCCCATTTGTTCTAGTATTCTATTTAGGTCCATTATGTCTTTGTTTATTTTCTGTTTAGAGGATCTGTCCTGTACTGTCAGTGGGGTGTTAAAGTCTCCAGCTATTACAGTATTATTATCTATCATCTGGTTCAGATCTAGTAGGGTTTGCTTTATGAATCTAGGTGCACCTAGGTTGGGTGCATATATATTGAGTATAGTCATGGCTTCTTGTTGAATTGTGCCCTTGACCAGTATGTAGTAGCCATTTTTGTCTTTAATTATTTTTGTTGGTTTGAAAGCTAAGTTATTGGAAATTAAGATTGCCACACCAGCTTTCTTTTCATTACCGTTTGCTTGAAATACCGATTTCCATCCTTTTACTTTCAGTCTAAATGCATCTTTGCTCGTTAGGTGGGTTTCTTGGAGACAGCAGATACTTGGCTTGTGCCTTTTTATCCATTGGGCCAGTCTATGTCTCTTGAGCGGGGAATTCAAGCCATTCACATTTATTGAGAAAACCGATAAGTGAGACGGTTTTTTGTTCAGCTTGTTGGGTAGAACTTCATTGCAATGTTTTCTAATCATCAGGGAAATGCAAATCAAAACTACAATGAGATATCACTTAACCCCAGTGAGAATGGCCTTTATCAAAAAAACCCAAAACAACACATGTTGGCGTGGGTGTGGAGAGACAGGAACACTAATACACTGCTGGTGGGACTGCAAACTAGTGCAACCCCTGTGGAAAGCATTATGGAGGTATCTTAAACAGATTCAAGTAGACCTGCCATTTGACCCAGCAATCCCATTACTGGGCATATACCCAAAGGAAAAAAGGTCATTCTGTTACAAAGGCACGTGTACCCAAATGTTTATAGCAGCACAATTCACAATAGCAAAGATGTGGAAACAACCCAAATGCCCATCAATACATGATTGGATTAGTAAACTGTGGTATATGTATACCATGGAATATTACTCAGCTATAAGGAATGATGAAGATACGACATCTCTATGGTTTTCCTGGAGAGAGTTGGAACCCATTATATTAAGTGAAGTATCCCAAGAATGGAAAAACAAGCATCACATGTACTCACCAGAAAATTGGTTTCCCTGATCATCACCTAAATACAAATCTGGGAATGACACCAATTGGACATCAGACTGAGGTGGGGGTGGGGGAGGGGATGGGGGTATGCCTACACAATGAGTGCATTGCACACCTTTTGGGGAGTGGTAACACTTGAAGGTGCTGACTCGGGAAAGGGGGGGTGGGGAAAAAAATATGAAACTATTGTTTTTAACTTGCACTGTTCACTTAATAATTTATCAAGAATATTTCCCATATTATTTCAAAAAAAAAAAAAAAGAATTAGGATTGGGGTTAGAGTTAGGGTGAGGTATAGGGGTTAGGTTTAGGGGTTAGTGTTAGGGTAAAAGGACAGGATTAGGGTTACGGGTTGGGCTTAGGTTTAGGGTTAAAGTTTACTGCTAGGGTTAGGGATAGGGTTCAGGGTTAGCTTTAGGGGTTCTGGTTAGGGTTAGGTGTTAGGTTAGTGTCAGGGTTAGGTCTAGTCGTGAGGGTAAGGTTTAGGGTTAGCTTTAAGAGCTAGGGTTAGGTTTAATGGTTAGGATTAGGATTAGGGTTAATTGTTAGGGTAAGGCTTAGGGGTTACGGTGAAGGGTTAGGGTGAAGGGTTAGGGTTTTTGTTAGGCATAGCGTTGGGGTTAGAAGTAAGGGTTACTGTCAGTGTTA
Source organism: Eulemur rufifrons (assembly GCF_041146395.1). Taxonomy (NCBI): domain Eukaryota; kingdom Metazoa; phylum Chordata; class Mammalia; order Primates; family Lemuridae; genus Eulemur; species Eulemur rufifrons. Next base: position 516,631 of record NW_027182898.1, on the reverse strand, counting down.
GGGTTGTAGGTAGGGTTACGGTTAGGGTTAGCGGTTTAGAATTAGGGTTAGGGATTAGGTGTCACAGTGATGACTAGGATATAGGGTTAGAATTATCGGATGGGGTTGTTCTCAGGAAATTGGTTATGCATTAACGTTAGGATAAGAGGTTAAAGTTAGGCGCACGGTGAGGTTTACGTGTTAAGGGGAGAAATAGGAACAGGGTTGGGTGTTATGTTCAGGGTTAGGGTTATCTGTTAAAGGTATTGTTTATGCTTAGCGCACGGGCCCTGTCTGCATTAGGCGGGCGGGGGGAGTTTAGGGGGCTGGGATTGTACCCGGGAACCCACTCTATCATACTCTGGGTATGGGCCCGTGGGTTTCATGCAGGACACAGTGGTAGAGCCTCCTTTCACGCATGGCATGGGAGGATTGCAGGCTTTCTAAACTCTAAGAAAGCAAGAAGTCTGAGAATTAGATTTAGGGTTAGGATTCTGGTTAGGGTTAAGGATGAAGTTTAGTGTTAGGGTGAGGGTTTAGGGTTAGGGATTAGGGTTAGGGTTAAAGGTTACTCTTAGGTTTAACGGTTACACTTTGGTTTAGGGTTGAGGTTTACATTTAGGGTTAAGATGAGGGGTTAGGGTTTGGTACAGGGTTAGGGTTAAGTGTTAGGTTTAGGGTTGAAGATTAGGATTAGGGTTAGGATTAAAGGTTAGCGTGAGAGTTAACGCTTAGGGTTAAGGTTAAGAGTTAGGGTTTAGGGTTAGGGTTAGGGTTAGTTTTAGGCTTAGAGATATGTGCTATGGTTTGTGTTAGAGGTTAGGGATATGTTTACTGGTCACGGTTAGGGTTACGTTTAGGGGTTAGCATTAGGGTTAGGATTAGGGTTAGGGTTAAGGGATAGGATTAGGGTCAAGTGTTGTGCTTAGGGTTAGGGTTTAGTGTTAGGGTTAGCATTAAGGATTAGGGTTAGGGTCAGGGTTAAATGCTTGGGTGCGGGTAATGGTTAGGGTCAGGTGTAAGGTTCACGGATAGGGTTAGTGTTAAGGGTTACGGGTAGGTTTAGGGTTCAGGGTTAGTGTTAGCATTAGTGCTTAGGTTAGGATTAGGCGGTAGTTTAGATTTAGGTTTAGATCTAGGCGTAAGGGTAAGGGTTAGCGTTAGGGTTAAGAGATAGGGTTAGGTTTAATGCTTAGGATTAGGGTTAGGGTTTGGAGTTAAAGAAAGTGTTAGGGGTTAGGTTTAAGGATCCAAGGTTAGGGTTATTTTTAGCTGTAGTGTTAGGGTTAGGGATAAGGGATCCCATTAGCATTAAGGGTCTTCCTTACTGTAGGGTTAAAGGCTAGGCTTAGAGTTAAAGGTTAAGGTTAGGGTCAGTGTTAAGATTTAGGGTGAGGGTTAACGGTTAGGGTAAAGGTTAAGCGTTAGGGTTAGGGATTAGTGATTAGGGTTCTTGGTTAGTGTTAGGGTTAGCGGTTAGGAGTTAGTGTTTTATGAAGGGGTATGGTTAGAATTAGGATTGGGGTTAGAGTTAGGGTGAGGTATAGGGGTTAGGTTTAGGGGTTAGTTTTAGGGTAAAAGGATAGGATTAGGGTTACGGGTTGGGATTAGGTTTAGGGTTAAAGTTTACTGCTGGGATTAGGGATAGGGTTCAGGGTTAGCTTTAGGGGTTCTGGTTAAGGTTAGGTGTTAGGTTAGTGTCAGGGTTAGGTCTAGTCGTGAGGGTAAGGTTTAGGGTTAGCTTTAAGAGCTAGGGTTAGGTTTAATGGTTAGGATTAGGATTAGGGTTAAGGGTTAGGGTAAGGCTTAGGGTTTAGGGTGAAGGGTTAGGGTGAAGGGTTAGGGTTTTTGTTAGGCATAGCGTTGGGGTTAGAAGTAAGGGTTACTGTCAGTGTTAGGGTTGTAGGTAGGGTTACGGTTAGGGTTAGCGGTTTAGAATTAGGGTTAGGGATTAGGTGTCACAGTGATGACTAGGAGATAGGGTTAGAATTATGGGATAGGGGTTCTTCTCAGGAAATGGGTTATGCATTAACGGTAGGATAAGAGGTTAAAGTTAGGCGCACGGTGAGGTTTACGTGTTAAGGGGAGAAATAGGAACAGGGTTGGGTGTTATGTTCAGGGTTAGGGTTATCTGTTAAAGGTATTGTTTATGCTTAGCGCACAGGCCCTGTCTGCATTAGGCGGGCGGGGGGAGTTTAGGGGGCTGGGATTGTACCCGGGAACCCACTCTATCATACTCTGGGTATGGGCCCGTGGGTTTCATGCAGGACACAGTGGTAGAGCCTCCTTTCACGCATGGCATGGGAGGATTGCAGGCTTTCTAAACTCTAAGAAAGCAAGAAGTCTGAGAATTAGATTTAGGGTTAGGATTCTGGTTAGGGTTAAGGATGAAGTTTAGTGTTAGGGTGAGGGCTTAGGGTTAGGGATTAGCTTAGGGTTAAAGGTTACTCTTAGGTTTAACGGTTACACTTTGGTTTAGGGTTGAGGTTTACGGTTAGGGTTAAGATGAGGGGTTAGGGTTTGGTACAGGGTTAGGGTTAAGTGTTAGGTTTAGGGTTGAAGATTAGGATTAGGGTTAGGATTAAAGGTTAGCGTGAGAGTTAACGCTTAGTGTTAAGGTTAAGCGTTAGGGTTTAGGGTTAGGGTTAGGGTTAGGGTTAGTTTTAGGGTTAGAGTTATGTGCTATGGTTTGTGTTAGAGGTTAGGGTTAGGTTTACTGGTCACGGTTAGGGTTACGTTTAGGGGGTAGCATTAGGGTTAGGGTTAGGGTTAAGGGATAGGATTAGGGATAAGTGTTGGGCTTAGGGTTAGAGTTTAGTGTTAGGTTTAGCATTAAGGATTAGGGTTACAGTCAGGGTTAAATGTTTGGGTGTGGGTAATGGTTAGGGTCAGGGTTAAGGTTCACGGATAGGGTTAGTGTTAAGGTTACGGGTAGGTTTAGGGTTCAGGGTTAGAGTTAGCATTAGGGCTTAAGGTTAAGATTAGGCGGTAGGTTAGATTTAGGGTTAGATCTAGGCGTTAGGGTAAGGGCTAGCATTAGGGTTAAGAGATAGGGTTAGGTTTAATGCTTAGGATTAGGGTTAGGGTTTGGGGTTAAAGTAAGTGTTAGGGGTTAGGTTTAAGGATCCAAGGTTAGGGTTATTTTTAGCTGTCGTGTTAGGGTTTGGGATAAGGGATCCCATTAGCATTAAGGGTCTTCCTTACTGTAGGGTTAAGGGTTAGGCTTAGAGTTAAAGGTTAAGGTTAGGGTCAGTGTTAAGATTTAGGGTGAGGGTTAACGGTTAGGGTAAAGGTTAAGCGTTAGGGTTAGGGATTAGTGATTAGGGTTTTTGGTTAGTGTTAGGGTTAGCGGTTAGGAGTTAGTGTTTTATGAAGGGGTATGGTTAGAATTAGGATTGGGTTTAGAGTTAGGATGAGGTATAGGGGTTAGGTTTAGGGGTTAGTTTTAGGGTAAAAGGATAGGATTAGGGTTACGGGTTGGGCTTAGGTTTAGGGTTAAAGTTTACTGCTAGGGTTAGGGATAGGGTTCAGGGTTAGCTTTAGGGGTTCTGGTTAGGGTTAGGTGTTAGGTTAGTGTCAGGGTTAGGTCTAGTCGTGAGGGTAAGGTTTAGGGTTAGCTTTAAGAGCTAGGGTTAGGTTTAATGTTTAGGATTAGGATTCGGGTTAAGGGTTAGGGTAAGGCTTAGGGTTTAGGGTGAAGGGTTAGGGTCAAGGGTTAGGGTTTTTGTTAGGCATAGCGTTGGGGTTAGAAGTAAGGGTTACTGTCAGTGTTAGGGTTGTAGGTAGGGTTACGGTTAGGGTTTGCGGTTTAGAATTAGGATTAGGGATTAGGTGTCACAGTGATGACTAGGAGATAGGGTTAGAAATATGGGTTAGGGGTTGTTCTCAGGAAATGGGTTATGCATTAACGTTAGGATAAGAGGATAAAGTTAGGCGCACGGTGAGGTTTACGTGTTAAGGGGAGAAATAGGAACAGGGTTGGGTGTTATGTTCAGGGTTAGGGTTATCTGTTAAAGGTATTGTTTATGCTTAGCGCACGGGCCCTGTCTGCATTAGGCGGGCGGGGGGAGTTTAGGGGGCTGGGATTGTACCCGGGAACCCACTCTATCATACTCTGGGTATGGGCCCGTGGTTTTCATGCAGGACACAGTGGTAGAGCCTCCTTTCACGCATGGCATGGGAGGATTGCAGGCTTTCTAAACTCTAAGAAAGCAAGAAGTCTGAGAATTAGATTTAGGGTTAGGATTCTGGTTAGGGTTAATGATGAAGTTTAGTGTTAGGGTGAGGGCTTAGGGATAGGGATTAGGGTTAGGGTTAAAGGTTACTCTTAGGTTTAACGGTTACACTTTGGTTTAGGGTTGAGGTTTACGGTTAGGGTTAAGATGAGGGGTTAGGGTTTGGTACAGGATTAGGGTTAAGTGTTAGGTTTAGGGTTGAAGATTAGGATTAGGGTTAGGATTAAAGGTTAGCGTGAGAGTTAACGCTTAGGGTTAAGGTTAAGAGTTAGGGTTTAGGTTTAGGGTTAGGGTTAGTTTTAGGGTTAGAGTTATGTGCTATGGTTTGTGTTAGAGGTTAGGGTTAGGTTTACTGGTCACGGTTAGGGTTACGTTTAGGGGTTAGCATTAGGGTTATGGTTAGGGTGAAGGGATAGGATTAGGGTTATGTGTTGGGCTTAGGGTTAGGGTTTAGTGTTAAGGTTAGCATTAAGGATAAGGGTTAGGGTCAGGGTTAAATGCTTGGGTGCGGGTAATGGTTAGGGTCAGGGTTTAGGTTCACGGATAGGGTTAGTGTTAAGGGTTACGGGTAGGTTTAGGGTTCAGGGTTAGTGTTAGCATTAGGGCTTAAGGTTAGGATTAGGCGGTAGGTTAGATTTAGGGTTAGATGTAGGCGTTAGGGTAAGGGCTAGCGTTAGGGTTAACAGATAGGGTTAGGTTTAATGCTAAGGATTAGGGTTAGGGGTTGGGGTTAAAGTAAGTGTTAGGGGTTAGGTTTAAGGATCCAAGGTTAGGGTTATTTTTGGCTGTAGTGTTAGGGTTAGGGATAAGGGATCCCATTAGCATTAAGGGTCTTTCTTCCTGTAGGGTTAAGGGTTAGGCTTAGAGTTAAAGGTTAAGGTTAGGGTCTGGGTTAAGATTTAGGGTGAGGGTTAACGGTTAGAGTAAAGGTTAAGCGTTAGGGTTAGGGATTAGTGATTAGGGTTTTTGGTTAGTGTTAGGGTTAGTGGTTAGGAGTTAGTGTTTTATGAAGGGGTATGGTTAGAATTAGGATTGGAGTTAGAGTTAGGGTGAGGTATAGGGGTTAGGTTTAGGGGTTAGTTTTAGGGTAAAAGGATAGGATTAGGGTTACGGGTTGGGCTTAGGTTTAGGGTTAAAGTTTACTGCTGGAGTTAGGGATAGGGTTCAGCGTTAGCTTAAGTGGTTCTGGTTAGGGGTAGGTGTTAGGTTAGTGTCAGGGTTAGGTCTAGTCGTGAGGGTAAGGTTTAGGGTTAGCTTTAAGAGCTAGGGTTAGGTATAATGGTTAGGATTAGGATTAGGGTTAAGGGTTAGGGTAAGGCTTAGGGGTTAGGGTGAAGGGTTAGGGTCAAGGGTTCGGGTTTTTGTTAGGCATAGCGTTGGGGTTAGAAGTAAGGGTTACTGTCAGTGTTAGGGTTGTAGGTAGGGTTACGGTTAGGGTTAGCGGTTTAGAATTAGGGTTAGGGATTAGGTGTCACAGTGATGACTAGGAGATAGGGTTAGAATTATGGGATAGGGGTTGTTCTCAGGAAATGGGTTATGCATTAACGTTAGGATAAGAGGTTAAAGTTAGGCGCACGGTGAGGTTTACCTGTTAAGGGGAGAAATAGGAACAGGGTTGGGTGTTATGTTCAGGGTTAGGGTTATCTGTTAAAGGTATTGTTTATGCTTAGCGCACGGGCCCTGTCTGCATTAGGCGGGCGGGGAGAGTTTAGGGGGCTGGCATTGTACCCGGGAACCCACACTATCATACTCTGGGTATGGGCCCGTGGGTTTCATGCAGGACACAGTGGTAGAGCCTCCTTTCACGCATGGCATGGGAGGATTGCAGGCTTTCTAAACTCTAAGAAAGCAAGAAGTCTGAGAATTAGATTTAGGGTTAGGATTCTGGTTAGGGTTAAGGATGAATTTTAGTGTTATGGTGAGGGCTTAGGGTTAGGGAATAGGGTTAGGGTTAAAGGTTACTCTTAGGTTTAACGGTTACACTTTGGTTTAGGGTTGAGGTTTACGGTTAGGGTTAAGATGAGGGGTTAGGGTTTGGTACAGAATTAGGGTTAAGTGTTAGGTTTAGGGTTGAAGATTAGGATTAGGGTTAGGATTAAAGGTTAGCGTGAGAGTTAATGCTTAGGGTTAAGGTTAAGAGTTAGGGTTTAGGGTTAGGGTTAGGGTTAGTTTTAGGGTTAGAGTTATGTGCTATGGTTTGTGTTAGAGGTTAGGGTTAGGTTTACTGGTCACGGTTAGGGTTAGGTTTAGGGGGTAGCATTAGGGTTAGGGTTAGGGTTAGGGTTAGGGTTAGTTTTAGGGTTAGAGTTATGTGCTATGGTTTGTGTTAGAGGTTAGGGTTAGGTTTACTGGTCACGGTTAGGGTTACGTTTAGGGGTTAGCATTAGGGTTAGGGTTAGAGTTAAGGGATAGGATTAGGGTTAAGTGTTGGGCTTAGGGTTAGGGTTTAGTGTTAATTTTAGCATTAAGGATTAGGGTTAGGGTCAGGGTTAAATGCTTGGGTGCGGGTAATGGTTAGGGTCAGGGTTTAGGTTCACGGATAGGGTTAGTGTTAAGGGTTACAGGTAGGTTTAGGGTTCAGGGTTAGTGTTCGCATTAGGGCTTAAGGTTACGATTAGGCGGTATGTTAGATTTAGGGTTAGATCTAGGCGTTAGGGTAAGGGCTAGCGTTAGGGTTAAGAGATAGGGTTAGGTTTAATGCTTAGGATTAGTGTTAGGGTTTGGGGTTAAAGTAAGTGTTAGGGGTTAGGTTTAAGGATGCAAGGTTAGGGTTATTTTTAGCTGTAGTGTTAGGGTTAGGGATAAGGGATCCCATTAGCATTAAGGGTCTTCCTTACTGTAGGGTTAAGGGTTAGGCTTAGAGTTAAAGGTTAAGGTTAGGGTCAGTGTTAAGATTTAGGGTGAGGGTTAACGGTTAGGGTAAAGGTTAAGCATTAGGGTTAGGGATTAGTGATTAGGGTTTTTGGTTAGTGTTAGGGTTAGCGGTTAGGAGTTAGTGTTTTATGAAGGGGTATGGTTAGAATTAGGATTGGGGTTAGAGTTAGGGTGAGGTATAGGGGTTAGGTTTAGGCGTTAGTTTTAGGGTAAAAGGATAGGATTTGTGTTACGGGTTGGGCTTAGGTTTAGGGTTAAAGTTTACTGCTGCGGTTAGGGATAGGGTTCAGGGTTATCTTTAGGGGTTCTGGTTAGGGCTAGGTGTTAGGTTAGTGTCAGGGTTAGGTCTAGTCCTGAGGGTAAGGTTTAGGGTTAGCTTTAAGGGCTAGTGTTAGGTTTAATGGTTAGGATTAGGATTATGGTTCAGGGTTAAGGTTAGCATTAAGGATTAGGGTTAGGGTCAGGGTTAAATGTTTCGGTGCGGGTAATGGTTAGGGTCAGGGTTAAGGTTCACGGATAGGGTTAGTGTTAAGGGTTACGGGTAGGTTTAGGGTTCAGGGTTAGTGTTAGCATTAGGGCTTAAGGTTAGGATTAGGCGGTAGGTTAGATTTAGGGTTAGATCTAGGCTTTAGGGTAAGGGCTAGCGTTAGGGTTAAGAGATAGGGTTAGGTTTAATGCTTAGGATTAGGGTTAGGGTTTGGGGTTAAAGTAAGTGTTAGGGGTTAGGTTTAAGGATCCAAGGTTAGGGTTATTTTTAGCTGTAGTGTTAGGGTTAGGGATAAGGGATCCCATTAGCATTAAGGGTCTTCCTTACTGTAGGGTTAAGGGTTAGGCTTAGAGTTAAAGGTTAAGGTTAGGGTCAGTGTTAAGATTTAGGGTGAGGGTTAACGGTCAGGGTAAAGGTTAAGCGTTAGGGTTAGGGATTAGTGATTAGGGTTTTTGGTTAGTGTTAGGGTTAGCGGTTAGGAGTTAGTGTTTTATGAAGGGGTATGTTTAGAATTAGGATTGGGGTTAGAGTTAGGGTGAGGTATAGGGGTTAGGTTTAGGAGTTAGTTTTAGGGTAAAAGGATAGGATTAGGGTTACGGGTTGGGCTTAAGTTTAGGGTTAAAGTTTACTGCTAGGGTTAGGGATAGGGTTCAGGGTTAGCTTTAGGGGTTCTGGTTAGTGTTAGGTGTTAGGTTAGTGTCAGGGTTAGGTCTAGTCGTGAGGGTAAGGTTTAGGGTTAGCTTTAAGAGCTAGGGTTCGGTTTAATGTTTAAGATTAGGATTAGGGTTAAGGGTTAGGGTAAGGCTTAGGGGTTAGGGTGAAGGGTTAGGGTCAAGGGTTAGGGTTTTTGTTAGGCATAGCGTTGGGTTAGAAGTAAGGGTTACTGTCAGTGTTAGGGTTGTAGGAAGGGTTACGGTTAGGGTTAGCGGTATAGAATTAGGGTTAGGGATTAGGTGTCACAGTGATGACTAGGAGATAGGGTTAGAATTATGGGATAGGGGTTGTTCTCAGGAAATGGGTTATGCATTAACGTTAGCATAAGAGGTTAAAGTTAGGCGCACGGTGAGGTTTACTTGTTAAGGGGAGAACTAGGAACAGGGTTGGGTGTTATGTTCAGGGTTAGGGTTATCTGTTAAAGGTATTGTTTATGCTTAGCGCACGGGCCCTGTCTGCATTAGGCGGGCGGGGGGAGTTTAGGGGGCTGGGATTGTACCCGGGAACCCACTCTATCATACTCTGGGTATGGGCCCGTGGGTTTGATGCAGGACACAGCGGTAGAGCCTCCTTTCACGCATGGCATGGGAGGATTGCAGGCTTTCTAAACTCTAAGAAAGCAAGAAGTCTGAGAATTAGATTTAGGGTTAGGATTCTGGTTAGGGTTAAGGATGAAGTTTAGTGTTAGGGTGAGGGCTTAGGGTTAGGGATTAGGGTTCGGGTTAAAGGTTACTCTTAGGTTTAACGGATACACTTTGGTTTAGGGTTGAGGTTTACGGTTAGGTTTAAGATGAGGGGTTAGGGTTTGGTACAGGGTTAGGGTTAAGTGTTAGGTTTAGGGTTGAAGATTAGGATTAGGGTTAGGATTAAAGGTTAGCGTGAGAGTTAACGCTTAGTGTTAAGGTTCAGAGTTACGGTTTAGGGTTAGGGTTAGGGTTAGTTTTAGGGTTAGAGTTATGTGCTATGGTTTGTGTTAGAGGGTAGGGTTAGGTTTACTGGTCACGGTTAGGGTTACGTTTAGGGGGTAGCATTAGTGTTAGTGTTAGGGTTAAGGGATAGGATTAGGGTTAAGTGTTGGGCTTAGTGTTAGGTCTTAGTGTTAGGGTTATCATTAAGGATTAGGTTAAGGTTAGGGTCAGTGTTAAGATTTAGGGTGAGGTTTAACGGTTAGGATAAGGTTAAGCGTTAGAGTTAGGGATTAGTGATTAGGGTTTTTGGTTAGTGTTAGGGATAGCGGTTAGTAGTTAGTGTTTTATGAAGGGGTATGGTTAGAATTAGGATTGGGGTTAGAGTTAGGGTGAGGTATAGGGGTTAGGTTTAGCGGTTAGTTTTAGGGTAAAAGGATAGGATTAGGGTTACGGGTTGGGCTTAGGTTTAGGGTTAAAGTTTACTGCTAGGGTTAGGGATAGGGTTCAGGGTTAGCTTTAGGGGTTCTGGTTAGGGTTAGGTGTTAGGTTAGTGTCAGGGTTAGGTCTAGTCGTGAGGGTAAGGATTAGGGTTAGCTTTAAGAGCTAGGGTTAGGTTTAATGGTTAGGATTAGGATTAGTGTTAAGGGTTAGGGTAAGGCTTAGGGGTTAGGGTGAAGGGTTAGGGTCAAGGTTTAGGGTTTTTGTTAGGGATAGCGTTGGGGTTAGAAGTAAGGGTTACTGTCAGTGTTAGGGTTGTAGGTAGGGTTACGGTTAGGGTTAGCGGTTTAGAATTAGGGTTAGGGATTAGGTGTCACAGTGATGACTAGGAGATAGGGTTAGAATTATGGGATAGGGGTTGTTCTCAGGAAATGGGTTATGCATTAACGTTAGGATAAGAGGTTAAAGTTAGGCGCACGGCGAGGTTGACGTGTTAAGGGGAGAAATAGCAACAGGGTTGGGTGTTATGTTCAGGGTTAGGATTATCTGTTAAAGGTATTGTTTATGCTTAGCGCACGGGCCCTGTCTGCATTAGGCGGGCGGGGGGAGTTTAGGGGGCTGGGATTGTACCCGGGAACCCACTCTATCATACTCTGGGTATGGGCCCGTGGGTTTCATGCAGGACACAGTGGTAGAGCCTCCTTTCACGCATGGCATGGGAGGATTGCAGGCTTTCTAAACTCTAAGAAAGCAAGAAGTCTCAGAATTACATTTAGGGTTAGGATTCTGGTTAGGGTTAAGGATGAAGTTTAGTGTTAGGGTTAGGGCTTAGGGTTAGGGAATTGGGTTAGGGTTAAAGGTTACTCTTAGGTTTAACGGTTACACTTTGGTTTAGGGTTGAGGTTTACGGTTAGGGTTAAGATGAGTGGTTAGGGTTTGGTACAGGGTTAGGGTTAAGTGTTAGGTTTAGGGTTGAAGATTAGGATTAGGGTTAGGATTAAAGGTTAGCGTGAGAGTTAACGCTTAGGGTTAAGGTTAAGAGTTAGGGTTTAGGGTTAGGGTTAGGGTTAGGGTTAGTTTTAGGGTTAGAGTTATGTGCTATGGTTTGTGTTAGAGGTTAGGGTTAGGTTCACTGGTCACGGTTAGGGTTACGTTTAGGGGGTAGCATTAGGGTTAGGGTTAGGGTTAAGGGATAGGATTAGGGTTAAGTGTTGGGCTTAGGGTTAGGGTTTAGTGTTAGGTTTATCATTAAGGATTAGGGTTAGAATCAGGGTTAAATGCTTGGGTGCGGGTAATGGTTAGGGTCAGGGTTAAGGTTCACGGATAGGGTTAGTGTTAAGGGTTACGGGTAGGTTTAGGGTTCAGGGTTAGTGTTAGCATTAGGGCTTAAGGTTAGGATTAGGCGGTAGGTTAGATTTAGGGTTAGATCTAGGCGTTAGGGTAAGGGCTAGCGTTAGGTTTAAGAGATAGGGTTAGGTTTAATGCTTAGGATTAGGGTTAGGGTTTGGGGTTAAAGTAAGTGTTAGGGGTTAGGTTTAAGGATCCAAGGTTAGGGTTATTTTTAGCTGTAGTGTTAGGGTTAGGGATAAGGGATCCCATTAGCATTAAGGGTCTTCCTTACTGTAGGGTTAAGGGTTAGGCTTAGAGTTAAAGGTTAAGGTTAGGGTCAGTGTTAAGATTTAGGGTGAGGGTTAACAGTTAGGGTAAAGGTTAAGCATTAGGGTTAGGGATTAGTGATTAGGGTTTTTGGTTAGTGTTAGGGTTAGCGGTTAGGAGTTAGTGTTTTATGAAGGGGTATGGTTAGAATTAGGATTGGGGTTAGAGTTAGGGTGAGGTATAGGGGCTAGGTTTCAGGGTTAGTTTTAGGGTAAAAGGATAGGATTTGTGTTACGGGTTGGGCTTAGGTTTAGGGTTAAAGTTTACTGCTGGGGTTAGGGATAGGGTTCAGGGTTAGCTTTAGGGGTTCTGGTTAGGGTTAGGTGTTAGGTTAGTGTCAGGGTTAGGTCTAGTCGTGAGGGTAAGGTTTAGGGTTAGCTTTAAGAGCTAGGGTTAGGTTTAATGGTTAGGATTAGGATCAGGGTTAAGGGTTACGGTAAGGCTTAGGGGTGAGGGTGAAGGGTTAGGTTCAAGGGTTAGGGTTTTTGTTAGGCATAGCGTTGCGGTTAGATGTAAGGGTTACTCTCAGTGTTAGGGTTGTAGGTAGGGTTACGGTTAGGGTTAGCGGTTTAGAATTAGGGTTAGGGATTAGGTGTCACAGTGATGACTAGGAGATAGGGTTAGAATTATGGGATAGGGGTTGTTCTCAGGAAATGGGTTATGCATTAACGTTAGGATAAGAGGTTAAAGTTAGGCGCACGGTGAGGGTTACGTGTTAAGGGGAGAAATAGGAACAGGGTTGGGTGTTATGTTCAGGGTTAGGGTTATCTGTTAAAGGTATTGTTTATGCTTAGCGCACGGGCCCTGTCTGCATTAGGCGGGCGGGGGGAGTTTAGGGGGCTGGGATTGTACCCGGGAACCCACTCTATCATACTCTGGGTATGGGCCCATGGGTTTCATGCAGGACACAGTGGTAGAGCCTCCTTTCACGCATGGCATGGGAGGATTGCAGGCTTTCTAAACTCTAAGAAAGCAAGAAGTCTGAGAATTAGATTTAGGGTCAGGATTCTGGTTAGGGTTAAGGATGAAGTTTAGTGTTAGGGTGAGGGCTTAGGGTTAGGGATTAGGGTTAGGGTTAAAGGTTACTCTTAGGTTTAACGGTTACACTTTGGTTTAGGGTTGAGGTTTACGGTTAGGGTTAAGATGAGGGGTTAGGGTTTGGTACAGGGTTAGGGTTAAGTGTTAGGTTTAGGGTTGAAGATTAGGATTAGGGTTAGGATTAAAGGTTAGCGTGAGAGTTAACGCTTAATGTTAAGGTTAAGAGTTAGGGTTTAGGGTTAGGTTTAGGGTTAGGGTTAGTTTTAGGGTTATAGTTATGTGCTATGGTTTGTGTTAGAGGTTAGGGTTAGGTTTACTGGTCACGGTTAGGGTTACGTTTAGGGGGTAGCATTAGGGTTAGGGTTAGGGTTAAGGGATAGGATTAGGGTTAAGTGTTGGGCTTAGGGTTAGGGTTTAGTGTTAGGTTTATCATTAAGGATTAGGGTTAGAACCAGGGTTAAATGCTTGGGTGCGGGTAATGGTTAGGGTCAGGGTTAAGGTTCACGGATAGGGTTAGTGTTAAGGGTTACGGGTAGGTTTAGGGTTCAGGGTTAGTGTTAGCATCAGGGCTTAAGGTTAGGATTAGGCGGTAGGTTAGATTTAGGGTTAGATCTAGGCGTTAGGGTAAGGGCTAGCGTTAGGGTTAAGAGATAGGGTTAGGTTTAATGCTTAGGATTAGGGTTAGGGTTTGGGGTTAAAGTAAGTGTTAGGGGTTAGGTTTAAGGATCCAAGGTTAGGGTTATTTTTAGCTGTAGTGTTAGGGTTAGGGATAAGGGATCCCATTAGCATTAAGGGTCTTCCTTACTGTAGGGTTAAGGGTTAGGCTTAGAGTTAAAGGTAAAGGTTAGGGTCAGTGTTAAGATTTAGGGTGAGGGTTAACAGTTAGGGTAAAGGTTAAGCGTTAGGGTTAGGGATTAGTGATTAGGGTTTTTGGTTAGTGTTAGGGTTAGCGGTTAGGAGTTAGTGTTTTATGAAGGGGTATGGTTAGAATTAGGATTGGGGTTAGAGTTAGGGTGAGGTATAGGGGTTAGGTTTCGGGGTTAGTTTTAGGGTAAAAGGATAGGATTAGGGTTACGGGTTGGGCTTAGGTTTAGGGTTAAAGTTTACTGCTGGGGTTAGGGATAGGGTTCAGGGTTAGCTTTAGGGTTTCTGGTTAGGGTTAGGTGTTAGGTTAGTGTCAGCGTTAGGTCTAGTCGTGAGGGTAAGGTTTAGGGTTAGCTTTAAGAGCTAGGGTTAGGTTTAGTGGTTAGGATTAGGATTAGGGTTAAGGGTTAGGGTAAGGCTTAGGGGTTAGGGTGAAGGGTTAGGGTCAAGGGTTAGGGTTTTTGTTAGGCATAGCGTTGGTGTTAGATGTAAGGGTTACTGTCAGTGTTAGGGTTGTAGGTAGGGTTACGGTTAGGGTTTGCGGTTTAGAATTAGGGTTAGGGATTAGGTGTCACAGTGATGACTAGGAGATAGGGTTAGAATTATGGGATAGGGGTTGTTCTCAGGAAATGGGTTATGCATTAACGTTAGGATAAGAGGTTAAAGTAAGGCGCACGGTGAGGTTTACGTGTTAAGGGGAGAAATAGGAAGAGGGTTGGGTGTTATGTTCAGGGTTAGGGTTATCTGTTAAAGGTATTGTTTATGCTTAGCGCACGGGCCCTGTCTGCATTAGGCGGGCGGGGGGAGTTTAGGGGGCTGGGATTGTACCCGGGAACCCACTCTATCATACTCTGGGTATGGTCCCGTGGGTTTCATGCAGGACACAGGGGTAGAGCCTTCTTTCACGCATGGCATGGGAGGATTGCAGGCTTTCTAAACTCTAAGAAAGCAAGAAGTCTGAGAATTAGATTTAGGGTTAGGATTCTGGTTAGGGTTAAGGATGAAGTTTAGTGTTAGGGTGAGGGCTTAGGGTTAGGGATTAGGGTTAGGGTTAAAGGTTACTCTTAGGTTTAACGGTTACACTTTGGTTTAAGGTTGAGGTTTACGGTTAGGGTTAAGATGAGGGGTTAGGGTTTGGTACAGGGTTAGGGTTAAGTGTTAGGTTTAGGGTTGAAGATTAGGATTAGGGTTAGGATTAAAGGTTAGCGTGAGAGTTAACGCTTAGGGTTAAGGTTAAGAGTTAGGGTTAGGGTTAGTTTTAGGGTTAGAGTTATGTGCTATGGTTTGTGTTAGAGGTTAGGGTTAGGTTTACTGGTCACGGTTAGGGTTACGTTTAGGGGGTAGCATTAGGGTTAGGGTTAGGGTTAAGGGATAGGATTAGGGATAAGTGTTGGGCTTACGGTTAGGGTTTAGTGTTAGAGTTAGCATTAAGGATTAGGGTTAGGGTCAGGGTTAAATGCTTGCGTGCGGGTAATGGTTAGGGTCAGGGTTAAGGTTCACGGATAGGGTTAGTGTTAAGGGTTACGGGTAGGTTTAGGGTTCAGGGTTAGTGTTAGCATTAGTGCTTAAGGTTAGGATTAGGCGGTAGGTTAAATTTAGGGTTAGATCTAGGCGTTAGGGTAAGGGCTAGCGTTAGGGTTAAGAGATAGGTTTAGGTTTAATGCTTAGGATTAGGGTTAGGGTTTGGGGTTAAAGTAAGTGTTAGGGGTTAGGTTTAAGGATCCAAGGTTAGGGTTATTTTTAGCTGTAGTGTTAGGGTTAGGGATAAGGGATCCCATTAGCATTAAGGGTCTTCCTTACTGTAGGGTTAAGGGTTAGGCTTAGAGTTAAAGGTTAAGGTTAGGGTCAGTGTTAAGAATTAGGATGAGGGTTAACGCTTAGGGTAAAGGTTAAGCGTTAGGGTTAGGGATTAGTGATTAGGGTTTTTGGTTAATGTTAGGGTTAGCGGTTAGGAGTTAGTGTTTTATGAAGGGGTATGGTTAGAATTAGGATTGGGGTTAGAGTTAGGCTGAGGTATAGGGGTTAGGTTTAGGGGTTAGTTTTAGGGTAAAAGGATAGGATTAGGGTTACGGGTTGGGCTTAGGTTTAGGGTTAAAGTTTACTGCTAGGGTTAGGGATAGGGTTCAGGGTTAGCTTTAGGGGTTCTGGTTAGGGTTAGGTGTTAGGTTAGTGTCAGGGTTAGGTCTAGTCGTGAGGGTAAGGTTTAGGCTTAGCTTTAAGAGCTAGGGTTAGGTTTAATGGTTAGGATTAGGATTAGGGTTAAGGGTTAGGGTAAGGCTTAGGGGTTAGGGTGAAGGGTTAGGGTCAAGGTTTAGGGTTTTTGTTAGGCATAGCATTGGGTTTAGAAGTAAGGGTTACTGTCAGTGTTAGGGTTGTAGGTAGGGTTACGGTTAGGGTTAGCGGTTTAGAATTAGGGTTAGGGATTAGGTGTCACAGTGATGACTAGGAGATAGGGTTAGAATTATGGGATAGGGGTTGTTCTCAGGAAATGGGTTATGCATTAACGTTAGGATAAGAGGTTAAAGTTAGGCGTACGGTGAGGTTTACGTGTTAAGGGGAGAAATAGGAACAGGGTTGGGTGTTATGTTCAGGGTTAGGGTTATCTGTTAAAGGTATTGTTTATGCTTAGCGCACGGGCCCTGTCTGCATTAGGCGGGCGGGGGGAGTTTAGGGGGCTGGGATTGTACCCGGGAACCCACTCTATCATACTCTGGGTATGGGCCTGTGGGTTTCATGCAGGACACAGTGGTAGAGCCTCCTTTCACACATGACATGGGAGGATTGCAGGCTTTCTAAACTCTAAGAAAGCAAGAAGTCTGAGAATTAGATTTAGGGTTAGGATTCTGGTTAGGGTTAAGGATGAAGTTTAGTGTTAGGGTGAGGGCTTAGTGTTAGGGAATAGGGTTAGGGTTAAAGGTTACTCTTGGGTTTAACGGTTACACTTTGGTTTAGGGTTGAGGCTTACGGTTAGGGTTAAGATGAGGGGTTAGGGTTTGGTACAGGGTTAGGGTTAAGTGTTAGGTTTAGGGTTGAAGATTAGGATTAGGGTTAGGATTAAAGGTTAGCGTGAGAGTTAACGCTTAGGGTTAAGGTTAAGAGTTAGGGTTTAGGGTTAGGGTTAGGGTTAGTTTTAGGGTTAGAGTTAAGTGCTATGGTTTGTGTTAGAGGTTAGGGTTGGGTTTACTGGTCACGGTTAGGGTTACGTTTAGGGGTTAGCATTAGTTTTAGGGTTGGGGTTAAGGGATAGGTTTACGGATAAGTGTTGGGCTTAGGGTTAGGGTTTAGTGTTAGGGTTAGCATTAAGGATTAGGGTTAGAATCAGGGTTAAATGCTTGGGTGTGGGTAATGGTTAGGGTCAGGGTTAAGGTTCACGGATAGGGTTAGTGTTAAGGGTTACGGGTAGGTTTAGGGTTCAGGGTTAGTGTTAGCATTAGTGCTTAAGGTTAGGATTAGGCGGTAGCTTAGATTTAGGGTTAGATCTAGGCGTTAGGGTAAGGGCTAGCGTTAGGGTTAAGAGATAGGGTTAGGTTTAATGCTTAGGATTAGGGTTAGGGTTTGGGGTTAAAGTAAGTGTTAGGGGTTAGGTTTAAGGATCCAAGGTTAGGGTTATTTTTAGCTGTAGTGTTAGGGTTAGGGATAAGGGATCCCATTAGCATTAAGGGTCTTCCTTACTGTAGGGTTAAGGGTTAGGCTTAGAGTTAAAGGTTAAGGTTAGGGTCAGTGTTAAGATTTAGGGTGAGGGTTAACGCTTAGGGTAAAGGTTAAGCGTTAGGGTTAGGGATTAGTGACTAGGGTTTTTGGTTAGTGTTAGGGTTAGCGGTTAGGAGTTAGTGTTTTATGAAGGGGTATGGTTAGAATTAGGATTGGGGTTAGAGTTAGGGTGAGTTATAGGGGTTAGGTTTCGGGGTTAGTTTTAGGGTAAAAGGATAGGATTAGGGTTACGGGTTGGGCTTAGGTTTAGGGTTAAAGTTTACTGCTAGGGTTAGGGATAGGGTTCAGCGTTAGCTTTAGGGGTTCTGGTTAGGGGTAGGTGTTAGGTTAGTGTCAGGGTTAGGTCTAGTCGTGAGGGTAAGGTTTAGGCTTAGCTTTAAGAGCTAGGGTTAGGTTTAATGGTTAGGATTAGGATTAGGGTTAAGGGTTAGGGTAAGGCTTAGGGGTTAGGGTGAAGGGTTAGGGTCAAGGGTTCGGGTTTTTGTTAGGCATAGCGTTGGGGTTAGAAGTAAGGGTTACTGTCAGTGTTAGGGTTGTAGGTAGGGTTACGGTTAGGGTTAGCGGTTTAGAATTAGGGTTAGGGATTAGGTGTCACAGTGATGACTACGAGATAGGGTTAGAATTATGGGATGGGGTTGTTCTGAGGAAATGGTTTATGCATTAACGTTAGGATAAGAGGTTAAAGTTAGGCGCACGGTGAGGTTTACGTGTTAAGGGGAGAAATAGGAACAGCGTTGGGTGTTATGTTCAGGGTTAGGGTTATCTGTTAAAGGTATTGTTTATGCTTAGTGCACGGGCCCTGTCTGCATTAGGCAGGTGGGGGGAGTTTAGGGGCCTGGGATTGTACCCGGGAACTCACTCTATCATACTCTGGGTATGGGCCCGTGGGTTTCATGCAGGACACAGTGGTAGAGCCTCCTTTCACGCCTGGCATGGGAGGATTGCAGGCTTTCTAAACTCTAAGAAAGCAAGAAGTCTGAGAATTAGATTTAGGGTTAGGATTATAGTTATGGTTAAGGATGAAGTTTAGTGTTAGGGTGAGGGCTTAGGGTTAGGGAATAGGGTTAGGGTTAAAGGTTACTCTTAGGTTTAACGGTTACACTTTGGTTTAGGGTTGAGGTTTACGGTTAGGGTTAAGATGAGGGGTTAGGGTTTGGTACAGGGTTAGGGTTAAGTGTTAGGTTTAGGGTTGAAGATTAGGATTAGGGTTAGGATTAAAGGTTAGCGTGAGAGTTAACGCTTAGGGTTAAGGTTAAGAGTTAGGGTTTAGGGTTAGGTTTAGGGTTAGTTTTAGGGTTAGAGTTATGTGCTATGGTTTGTGTTAGAGGTTAGGGTTAGGTTTACTGGTCATGGTTAGGGTTACGTTTAGGGGTTAGCATTAGGATTAGGGTTAGGGTTAGGGTTAAGGGATAGGATTAGGGTTAATTTTGGGATTAGGGTTAGGGTTTAGTGTTAAGGTTAGCATTAAGGATTAGGGTTAGGGTCAGGGTTAAATGCTTGGGTGCGGTAATGGTTAGGGTCAGGGTGAAGGTTCACGGATAGGGTTAGTGTTAAGGGTTACGGGTAGGTTTAGGGTTCAGGGTTAGTGTTAGCATTAGGGCTTAAGGTTAGGATTAGGCGGTAGGTTAGATTTAGGGTTAGATCTAGGCGTTAGGGTAAGGGCTAGCGTTAGGGTTAAGAGATAGGGTTAGGTTTAATGCTTAGGATTAGGGTTAGGGTTTGGGGTTAAAGTAAGTGTTAGGGGTTAGGTTTAAGGATGCAAGGTTAGGGTTATTTTTAGCTGTAGTGTTAGGGTTAGGGATAAGGGATCCCATTAGCATTAAGGGTCTTCCTTACTGTAGGGTTAAGGGTTAGGCTTAGAGTTAAAGGTTAAGGTTAGGGTCAGTGTTAAGATTTAGGGTGAGGGTTAACGGTCAGGGTAAAAGTTAAGCGTTAGGGCTAGGGATTAGTGATTAGGGTTTTTGGTTAGTGTTAGGGTTAGCGGTTAGGAGTTAGTGTTTTATGAAGGGGTATGGTTAGAATTAGGATTGGGGTTAGAGTTAGGGTGAGGTATAGGGGTTAGGTTTCGGGGTTAGCTTTAGGGTAAAAGGATAGGATTAGGGTTACGGGTTGGGATTAGGTTTAGGGTTAAAGTTTACTGCTGGGGTTAGGGATAGGGTTCAGGGTTAGCTTTAGGGGTTCTGGTTAGGGTTAGGTGTTAGGTTAGTGTCAGGGTTAGGTCTAGTCGTGAGGGTAAGGTTTAGGGTTAGCTTTAAGAGCTAGGGTTAGGTTTAATGGTTAGGATTAGGATTAGGGTTAAGGGTTAGGGTAAGGCTTAGGGGTTAGGGTGAAGGGTTAGGGTCAAGGGTTAGGGTTTTTGTTAGGCATAGCGTTGGGGTTAGAAGTAAGGGTTACTGTCAGTGTTAGGGTTGTAGGTAGGGTTACGGTTAGGGTTAGCGGTTTAGAATTAGGGTTAGGGATTAGGTGTCACAGTGATGACTAGGAGATAGGGTTAGAATTATGGGATAGGGGTTGTTCTCAGGAAATGGGTTATGCATTAACGTTAGGATAAGAGGTTAAAGTTAGGGGCACGGTGAGGTTTAAGTGTTAAGGGGAGAAATAGGAACAGGGTTGGGTGTTATGTTCAGGGTTAGGGTTATCTGTTAAAGGTATTGTTTATGCTTAGCGCACGGGCCCTGTCTGCATTAGGCGGGCGGGGGGAGTTTAGGGGGCTGGGATTGTACCCGGGAACCCACTCTGTCATACTCTGGGTATGGGCCCGTGGGTTTCATGCAGGACACAGTGGTAGAGCCTCCTTTCACGCATGGCATGGGAGGATTGCAGGCTTTCTAAACTCTAAGAAAGCAAGAAGTCTGAGAATTAGATTTAGGGTTAGGATTCTGGTTAGGGTTAAGGATGAAGTTTAGTGTTAGGGTGAGGGCTTAGGGTTAGGGAATAGGGTTAGAGTTAAAGGTTACTCTTAGGTTTAACAGTTACACTTTGGTTTAGGGTTGAGGTTTACGGTTAGGGTTAAGATGAGGGGTTAGGGTTTGGTACAGGGTTAGGGTTAAGTGTTAGGTTTAGGGTTGAAGATTAGGATTAGGGTTAGGATTAATGGTTAGCGTGAGAGTTAACGCTTAGGGTTAAGGTTAAGAGTTAGGGTTTAGGTTTAGGGTTAGGGTTAGTTTTAGGGTTAGAGTTATGTGCTATGGTTTGTGTTAGAGTTTAGGGTTAGGTTTACTGGTCAGGGTTAGGGTTACGTCTAGGAGTTAGCATTAGGGTTAGGGTTAGGGTTAGGGTTAAGGGATAGGATTAGGGTTAAGTGTTGGGCTTAGGGTTAGGGTTTAGTGTTAGGGTTAGCATAAAGGATTAGGGTTAGGGTCAGGGTTAAATTCTTGGGTGCTGGTAATGTTTAGGGTCAGGTTAATGTTCAAGGATAGGGTTAGTGTTAAGGGTTACGGGTAGGTTTAGGGTTCAGGGTTAGTGTTAGCATCAGGGCTTAAGGTTAGGATTAGTCGGTAGGTTAGATTTAGGGTTAGATCTAGGCGTTAGGGTAAGGGCTAGCGTTAGGGTTAAGAGATAGGGTTAGGTTTAATGCTTAGGATTAGGGTTAGGGTTTGGGGTTAAAGTAAGTGTTAGGGGTTAGGTTTAAGGATCCAAGGTTAGGGTTATTTTTAGCTGTAGTGTTAGGGTTAGGGATAAGGGATCCCATTAGCATTAAGGGTCTTCCTTACTGTAGGGTTAAGGGTTAGGCTTAGAGTTAAAGTTTAAGGTTAGGGTCAGTGTTAAGATTTGGGGTGAGGGTTAACGCTTAGGGTAAAGGTTAAGCGTTAGGGTTAGGGATTAGTGATTAGGGTTTTTGGTTAGTGTTAGTGTTAGCGGTTAGGAGTTAGTGTTTTATGAAGGGGTATGGTTAGAATTAGGATTGGGGTTAGAGTTAGGGTGAGGTATAGGGTTTAGGTTTAGGGGTTAGTTTTAGGTTAAAAGGGTAGGATTAGTGTTACGGGTGGGCTTAGGTTTAGGGTTAAAGTTTACTGCTAGGGTTAGGGATAGGGTTCAGGGTTAGCTTTAGGGGTTCTGGTTAGGGTTAGGTGTTAGGTTAGTGTCAGGGTTAGGTCTAGTCGTGAGGGTAAGGTTTAGGGTTAGCTTTAAGAGCTAGGGTTAGGTTTAGTGGTTAGGATTAGGATTAGGGTTAAGGGTTAGGGTAAGGCTTAGGGGTTAGGGTGAAGGGTTAGGGTCAAGGGTTAGGGTTTTTGTTAGGCATAGCGTTGGTGTTAGATGTAAGGGTTACTGTCAGTGTTAGGGTTGTAGGTAGGGTTACGGTTAGGGTTAGCGGTTTAGAATTAGGGTTAGGGATTAGGTGTCACAGTGATGACTAGGAGATAGGGTTAGAATTATGGGATAGGGGTTGTTCTCAGGAAATGGGTTATGCATTAACGTTAGGATAAGAGGTTAAAGTAAGGCGCACGGTGAGGTTTACGTGTTAACGGGAGAAATAGGAACAGGGTTGGGTGTTATGTTCAGGGTTAGGGTTATCTGTTAAAGGTATTGTTTATGCTTAGCGCACGGGCCCTGTCTGCATTAGGCGGGCGGGGGGAGTTTAGGGGGCTGGGATTGTACCCGGGAACCCACTCTATCATACTCTGGGTATGGCCCCGTGGGTTTCATGCAGGACACAGGGGTAGAGCCTCCTTTCACGCATGGCATGGGAGGATTGCAGGCTTTCTAAACTCTAAGAAAGCAAGAAGTCTGAGAATTAGATTTAGGGTTAGGATTCTGGTTAGGGTTAAGGATGAAGTTTAGTGTTAGGGTGAGGGCTTAGGGTTAGGGATTAGGGTTAGGGTTAAAGGTTACTCTTAGGTTTAACGGTTACACTTTGGTTTAGGGTTGAGGTTTACGGTTAGGGTTAAGATGAGGGGTTAGGGTTTGGTACAGGGTTAGGGTTAAGTGTTAGGTTTAGGGTTGAAGATTAGGATTAGGGTTAGGATTAAAGGTTAGCGTGAGAGTTAACGCTTAGTGTTAAGGTTAAGAGTTAGGGTTAGGGTTAGTTTTAGGGTTAGAGTTATGTGCTATGGTTCGTGTTAGAGGTTAGGGTTAGGTTTACTGGTCACGGTTAGGGTTACGTTTAGGGGGTAGCATTAGGGTTAGGGTTAGGGTTAAGGGATAGGATTAGGGATAAGTGTTGGGCTTACGGTTAGGGTTTAGTGTTAGAGTTAGCATTAAGGATTAGGGTTAGGGTCAGGGTTAAATGCTTGCGTGCGGGTAATGGTTAGGGTCAGGGTTAAGGTTCACGGATAGGGTTAGTGTTAAGGGTTACGGGTAGGTTTAGGGTTCAGGGTTAGTGTTAGCATTAGTGCTTAAGGTTAGGATTAGGCGGTAGGTTAGATTTAGGGTTAGATCTAGGCGTTAGGGTAAGGGCTAGCGTTAGGGTTAAGAGATAGGTTTAGGTTTAATGCTTAGGATTAGGGTTAGGGTTTGGGGTTAAAGTAAGTGTTAGGGGTTAGGTTTAAGGATCCAAGGTTAGGGTTATTTTTAGCTGTAGTGTTAGGGTTAGGGATAAGGGATCCCATTAGCATTAAGGGTCTTCCTTCCTGTAGGGTTAAGGGTTAGGCTTAGAGTTAAAGGTTAAGGTTAGGGTCAGTGTTAAGAATTAGGATGAGGGTTAACGCTTAGGGTAAAGGTTAAGCGTTAGGGTTAGGGATTAGTGATTAGGGTTTTTGGTTAATGTTAGGGTTAGCGGTTAGGAGTTAGTGTTTTATGAAGGGGTATGGTTAGAATTAGGATTGGGGTTAGAGTTAGGATGAGGTATAGGGGTTAGGTTTAGGGGTTAGTTTTAGGGTAAAAGGATAGGATTAGGGTTACGGGTTGGGCTTAGGTTTAGGGTTAAAGTTTACTGCTAGGGTTAGGGATAGGGTTCAGGGTTAGCTTTAGGGGTTCTGGTTAGGGTTAGGTGTTAGGTTAGTGTCAGGGTTAGGTCTAGTCGTGAGGGTAAGGTTTAGGCTTAGCTTTAAGAGCTAGGGTTAGGTTTAATGGTTAGGATTAGGATTAGGGTTAAGGGTTAGGGTAAGGCTTAGGGGTTAGGGTGAAGGGTTAGGGTCAAGGTTTAGGGTTTTTGTTAGGCATAGCATTGGGTTTAGAAGTAAGGGTTACTGTCAGTGTTAGGGTTGTAGGTAGGGTTACGGTTAGGGTTAGCGGTTTAGAATTAGGGTTAGGGATTAGGTGTCACAGTGATGACTAGGAGATAGGGTTAGAATTATGGGATAGGGGTTGTTCTCAGGAAATGGGTTATGCATTAACGTTAGGATAAGAGGTTAAAGTTAGGCGTACGGTGAGGTTTACGTGTTAAGGGGAGAAATAGGAACAGGGTTGGGTGTTATGTTCAGGGTTAGGGTTATCTGTTAAAGGTATTGTTTATGCTTAGCGCACAGGCCCTGTCTGCATTGGGCGGGCGGGGGGAGTTTAGGGGGCTGGGATTGTACCCGGGAACCCACTCTATCATACTCTGGGTATGGGCCCGTGGGTTTCATGCAGGACACAGTGGTAGAGCCTCCTTTCACACATGACATGGGAGGATTGCAGGCTTTCTAAACTCTAAGAAAGCAAGAAGTCTGAGAATTAGATTTAGGGTTAGGATTCTGGTTAGGGTTAAGGATGAAGTTTAGTGTTAGGGTGAGGGCTTAGTGTTAGGGAATAGGGTTAGGGTTAAAGGTTACTCTTGGGTTTAACGGTTACACTTTGGTTTAGGGTTGAGGCTTACGGTTAGGGTTAAGATGAGGGGTTAGGGTTTGGTACAGGGTTAGGGTTAAGTGTTAGGTTTAGGGTTGAAGATTAGGATTAGGGTTAGGATTAAAGGTTAGCGTGAGAATTAACGCTTAGGGTTAAGGTTAAGAGTTAGGGTTTAGGGTTAGGGTTAGGGTTAGTTTTAGGGTTAGAGTTAAGTGCTATGGTTTGTGTTAGAGGTTAGGGTTGGGTTTACTGGTCACGGTTAGGGTTACATTTAGGGGTTAGCATTAGTTTTATGGTTGGGGTTAAGGGATAGGTTTACGGATAAGTGTTGGGCTTAGGGTTAGGGTTTAGTGTTAGGGTTAGCATTAAGGATTAGGGTTAGAATCAGGGTTAAATGCTTGGGTGCGGGTAATGGTTAGGGTCAGGGTTAAGGTTCACGGATAGGGTTAGTGTTAAGGGTTACGGGTAGGTTTAGGGTTCAGGGTTAGTGTTAGCATTAGTGCTTAAGGTTAGGATTAGGCGGTAGCTTAGATTTAGGGTTAGATCTAGGAGTTAGGGTAAGGGCTAGCGTTAGGGTTAAGAGATAGGGTTAGGTTTAATGCTTAGGATTAGGGTTAGGGTTTGGGGTTAAAGTAAGTGTTAGGGGTTAGGTTTAAGGATCCAAGGTTAGGGTTATTTTTAGCTGTAGTGTTAGGGTTAGGGATAAGGGATCCCATTAGCATTAAGGGTCTTCCTTACTGTAGGGTTAAGGGTTAGGCTTAGAGTTAAAGGTTAAGGTTAGGGTCAGTGTTAAGATTTAGGGTGAGGGTTAACGCTTAGGGTAAAGGTTAAGCGTTAGGGTTAGGGATTAGTGATTAGGGTTTTTGGTTAGTGTTAGGGTTAGCGGTTAGGAGTTAGTGTTTTATGAAGGGGTATGGTTAGAATTAGGATTGGGGTTAGAGTTAGGGTGAGTTATAGGGGTTAGGTTTAGGGGTTAGTTTTAGGGTAAAAGGATAGGATTAGCGTTACGGGTTGGGCTTAGGTTTAGGGTTAAAGTTTACTGCTAGGGTTAGGGATAGGGTTCAGCGTTAGCTTTAGGGGTTCTGGTTAGGGGTAGGTGTTAGGTTAGTGTCAGGGTTAGGTCTAGTCGTGAGGGTAAGGTTTAGGCTTAGCTTTAAGAGCTAGGGTTAGGTTTAATGGTTAGGATTAGGATTAGGGTTAAGGGTTAGGGTAAGGCTTAGGGGTTAGGGTGAAGGGTTAGGGTCAAGGGTTAGGGTTTTTGTTAGGCATAGCGTTGGGGTTAGAAGTAAGGGTTACTGTCAGTGTTAGGGTTGTAGGTAGGGTTATGGTTAGGGTTAGTGGTTTAGAATTAGGGTTAGGGATTAGGTGTCACAGTGATGACTAGGAGATAAGGTTAGAATTATGGGATAGGGGTTGTTCTCAGGAAATGGGTTATGCATTAACGTTAGGATAAGAGGTTAAAGTTAGGCGCACGGTGAGGTGTACGTGTTAAGGGGAGAAATAGGAACAGGGTTGGGTGTTATGTTCAGGGTTAGGGTTATCTGTTAAAGGTATTGTTTATGCTTAGCGCACGTGCCCTGTCTGCATTAGGAGGGCGGGGGGAGTTTAGGGGGCTGGCATTGTACCCGGGAACCCACTCTATCATACTCTGGGTATGGGCCCGTGGGTTTCATGCAGGACACAGTGGTAGAGCCTCCTTTCACGCATGGCATGGGAGGATTGCAGGCTTTCTAAACTCTAAGAAAGCAAGAAGTCTGAGAATTAGATTTAGGGTTAGGATTCTGGTTAGGGTTAAGGATGAAGTTTAGTGTTAGGGTGAGGGCTTAGGGTTAGGGATTATGGTTAAGGTTAAAGGTTACTCTTAGGTTTAATGGTTACACTTTGGTTTAGGGTTGAGGTTTACGGTTAGGGTTAAGATGAGGGGTTAGGGTTTGGTACAGGGTTAGGGTTAAGTGTTAGGTTTAGGGTTGAAGATTAGGATTAGGGTTAGGAATAAAGGTTAGCGTGAGAGTTAACGCTTAGGGTTAAGGTTAAGAGTTAGGGTTCAGGGTTAGGGTTAGGGTTAGGGTTAGTTTTAGGGTTAGAGTTATGTGCTATGGTTTGTGTTAGAGGTTAGGGTTAGGTTTACTGGTCACGGTTAGGGTTACGTTTAGGGGGTAGCATTAGTTTTATGGTTGGGGTTAAGGGATAGGTTTAGGGATAAGTGTTGGGCTTAGGGTTAGGGTTTAGTGTTAGGGTTAGCATTAAGGATTAGGGTTAGGGTCAGGGTTAAATGCTTGGGTGCGGGTAATGGTTATGGTCAGCGTTAAGGTTCACGGATAGGGTTAGTGTTAAGGGTTACGGGTAGGTTTAGGGTTCAGGGTTAGTGTTAGCATTAGGGCTTAAGGTTAGGATTAGGCGGTAGGTTAGATTTAGGGTTAGATCTAGGCATTAGGGTAAGGGCTAGAGTTAGGGTTAAGAGATAGGTTTAGGTTTAATGCTTAGAATTAGGGTTAGGGTTTGGGGTTAAAGTAAGTGTTAGGGGTTAGGTTTAAGGATCCAAGGTTAGGGTTATTTTTAGCTGTAGTGTTAGGGTTAGGGATAAGGGATCCCATTAGCATTAAGGGTCTTCCTTACTGTAGGGTTAAGGGTTAGGCTTAGAGTTAAAGGTTAATGTTAGGGTCAGGGTTAAGATTTAGGGTGAGGGTTAACGGTTAGGGTAAAGGTTAAGCGTTAGGGTTAGGGATTAGTGATTAGGGATTTTGGTTAGTGTTAGGGTTAGCGGTTAGGAGTTAGTGTTTTATGAAGGGGTATGGTTAGAATTAGGATTAGGGTTAGAGTTAGGGTGAGGTATAGGGGTTAGGTTTAGGGATTAATTTTAGGGTAAAAGGATAGGATTAGGGTTACGGGTTGGGCTTAGGTTTAGGGCTAAAGTTTACTGCTGCGGTTAGGGATAGGGTTCAGGGTTAGCTTTAGGGGTTCCGGTTAGGGTTAGGTGTTAGGTTAGTGTCAGGGTTAGGTCTAGTCGTGAGGGTAAGGTTTAGGGTTAGCTTTAAGAGCTAGGGTTAGGTTTAATGGTTAGGATTAGGAATAGGGTTAAGGGTTAGGGTAAGGCTTAGGGGTTAGGGTGAAGGGTTAGGGTCAAGGGTTCGGGTTTTTGTTAGGCATAGCGTTGGGGTTAGAAGTAAGGGTTACTGTCATTGTTAGGGTTGTAGGTAGGGTTACGGTTAGGGTTAGCGGTTTAGAATTAGGGTTAGGGATTAGGTGTCACAGTGATGACTAGGAGATAGGGTTAGAATTATGGGATGGGGTTGTTCTGAGGAAATGGTTTATGCATTAACGTTAGGATAAGAGGTTAAAGTTAGGCGCACGGTGAGGTTTACGTGTTAAGGGGAGAAATAGGAACAGGGTTGGGTGTTATGTTCAGGGTTAGGGTTATCTGTTAAAGGTATTGTTTATGCTTAGCCCACGGTCCCTGTCTGCATTAGGCGGGCGGGGGGAGTTTAGGGGGCTGGGATTGTACCCGGGAACCCACTCTATCATACTCTGGGTATGGGCCCGTGGGTTTCATGCAGGACACAGTGGTAGAGCCTCCTTTCACGCATGGCATGGGAGGATTGCAGGCTTTCTAAACTCTAAGAAAGCAAGAAGTCTGAGAATTAGATTTAGGGTTAGGATTATAGTTATGGTTAAGGATGAAGTTTAGTGTTAGGGTGAGGGCTTAGGGTTAGGGAATAGGGTTAGGGTTAAAGGTTACTCTTAGGTTTAACGGTTACACTTTGGTTTAGGGTTGAGGTTTACGGTTAGGGTTAAGATGAGGGGTTAGGGTTTGGTACAGGGTTAGGGTTAAGTGTTAGGTTTAGGGTTGAAGATTAGGATTAGGGTTAGGATTAAAGGTTAGCGTGAGAGTTAACGCTTAGGGTTAAGGTTAAGAGTTAGGGTTTAGGGTTAGGTTTAGGGTTAGTTTTAGGGTTAGAGTTATGTGCTATGGTTTGTGTTAGAGGTTAGGGTTAGGTTTACTGGTCATGGTTAGGGTTACGTTTAGGGGTTAGCATTAGGATTAGGGTTAGGATTAGGGTTAAGGGATAGGATTAGGGTTAATTTTGGGATTAGGGTTAGGGTTTAGTGTTAAGGTTAGCATTAAGGATTAGGGTTAGGGTCAGGGTTAAATGCTTGGGTGCGGTAATGGTTAGGGTCAGGGTGAAGGTTCACGGATAGGGTTAGTGTTAAGGGTTACGGGTAGGTTTAGGGTTCAGGGTTAATGTTAGCATTAGGGCTTAAGGTTAGGATTAGGCGGTAGGTTAGATTTAGGGTTAGATCTAGGCGTTAGGGTAAGGGCTAGCGTTAGGGTTAAGAGATAGGGTTAGGTTTAATGCTTAGGATTAGGGTTAGGGTTTGGGGTTAAAGTAAGTGTTAGGGGTTAGGTTTAAGGATGCAAGGTTAGTGTTATTTTTAGCTGTAGTGTTAGGGTTAGGGATAAGGGATCCCATTAGCATTAAGGGTCTTCCTTACTGTAGGGTTAAGGGTTAGGCTTAGAGTTAAAGGTTAAGGTTAGGGTCAGTGTTAAGATTTAGGGTGAGGGTTAACGGTTAGGGTAAAGGTTAAGCGTTAGGGTTAGGGATTAGTGATTAGGGTTTTTGGTTAGTGTTAGGGTTAGCGGTTAGGAGTTAGTGTTTTATGAACGGGTATGGTTAGAATTAGGATTGGCGTTTGAGTTAGGGTGAGGTATAGGGGTTA
Organism: Eulemur rufifrons; assembly: GCF_041146395.1. Taxonomy (NCBI): domain Eukaryota; kingdom Metazoa; phylum Chordata; class Mammalia; order Primates; family Lemuridae; genus Eulemur; species Eulemur rufifrons. The sequence goes on along the minus strand of NW_027182898.1, from coordinate 488,306 downwards.
GGTTTAGGGGTTAGTTTTAGGGTAAAAGGATAGGATTAGGGTTACGGGTTGGGCTTAGGTTTAGAGTTAAAGTTTACTGCTGGGGTTAGGGATAGGGTTCAGGGTTAGCTTTAGGGGTTCTGGTTAGGGTTAAGTGTTAGGTTAGTGTCAGGGTTAGGTCTAGTCGTGAGGGTAAGGTTTAGGGTTAGCTTTAAGAGCTAGGGTTAGGTTTAATGGTTAGGATTAGGATTAGGGTTAAGGGTTAGGGTAAGGCTTAGGGGTTAGGGTGAAGGGTTAGGGTCAAGGGTTAGGGTTTTTGTTAGGCATAGCGTTGGGGTTAGAAGTAAGGGTTACTGTCAGTGTTAGGGTTGTAGGTAGGGTTACGGTTAGGGTTAGCGGTTTAGAATTAGGGTTAGGGATTAGGTGTCACAGTGATGACTAGGAGATAGGGTTAGAATTATGGGATAGGGGTTGTTCTCAGGAAATGGGTTATGCATTAACGTTAGGATAAGAGGTTAAAGTTAGGCGCACGGTGAGGTTTACGTGTTAAGGGGAGAAATAGGAACAGGGTTGGGTGTTATGTTCAGGGTTAGGGTTATCGGCTAAAGGTATTGTTTATGCTTAGCGCATGGGCCCTGTCTGCATTAGGCGGCGGGGGCAGTTTAGGGGGCTGGGATTGTACACGGGAACCCACTCTATCATACTCTGGGTATGAGCCCGTGGGTTTCATGCAGGACGCAGTGGTAGAGCCTCCTTTCACGCATGGCATGGGAGGATTGCAGGCTTTCTAAACTCTAAGAAAGCAAGAAGTCTCAGAATTAGATTTAGGGTTAGGATTCTGGTTAGGGTTAAGGATGAAGTTTAGTGTTAGGGTGAGGGCTTAGGGTTAGGGATTAGGGTTAGGGTTAATGGTTACTCTTAGGTTTAAAGGTTACACTTTGGTTTAGGGGTGAGGTTTACGGTTAGGGTTAAGATGAGGGGTTAGGGTTTGGTACAGGGTTAGGGTTAAGTGTTAGGTTTAGGGTTGAAGATTAGGATTAGGGTTAGGATTAAAGGTTAGCATGAGAGTTAACGCTTAGGGTTAAGGTTAAGAGTTAGGGTTTAGGGTTAGGGTTAGGGTTAGTGTTAGTTTTAGGGTTAGAGGTATGTGCTATGGTTTCTGTTAGAGGTTAGGGTTAGGTTTACTGGTCACGGTTTGGGTTACGTTTATGGGGTAGCATTAGGGTTAAGGTTAAGGTTAAGGGATAGGATTAGTGTTAAGTGTTGGGCTTAGGGTTAGGGTTTAGTGTTAGGGTTAGCATTAAGGATTAGGGTTAGGGTCAGGTTTAAATGCTTGGGTGCGGGTAATAGTTAGGGTCAGGGTTAAGGTTCACGGATAGGGTTAGTGTTAAGAGTTACGGGTAGGTTTAGGGTTCAGGGTTAGTGTTAGCATTAGGGCTTAAGGTTAGGATTAGGCTTTAGGTTAGATTTAGGATTAGATCTGGGCGTTAGGGTAAGGGCTAGCGTTAGGTTTAAGAGATAGGGTTAGGATTAATGCTTAGGATTAGGGTTAGGCTTTGGGGTTAAAGTAAGTGTTAGGGGTTAGGTTTAAGGATCAAAGGTTAGGGTTATTTTTAGCTGTAGTGTTAGGGTTAGGGATAAGGGATCCCATTAGCATTAAGGGTCTTCCTTCCTGTAGGGTTAAGGGTTAGGCTTAGAGTTAAAGGTTAAGGTTAGGGTCAGTGTTAAGATTTAGGGAGAGGGTTAATGGTTAGGGTAAAGGTTAAGCGTCAGGGTTAGGGATTAGTGATTAGGGTTTTTGGTTAGTGTTAGGGTTAGCGGTTAGGAGTTAGTGTTTTATGAAGGGGTATGGTAAGAATTAGGATTGGGGTTAGAGTTAGGGTGAGGTATAGGGGTTAGGTTTAGGGGTTAGTTTTAGGGTAAAAGGATAGGATTAGGGTTACGGGTTGGGCTTAGGTTTAGGGTTAAAGTTTACTGCTAGGGTTAGGGATAGGGTTCAGGGTTAGCTTTAGGGGTTCTGGTTAGGGTTAGGTGTTAGGTTAGTGTCAGGGTTAGGTCTAGTCGTGAGGGTAAGGTTTAGGGTTAGCTTTAAGAGCTAGGGTTAGGTTTAATGGTTAGGATTAGGATTAGGGTTAAGGGTTAGGGTAAGGCTTAGGGGTTAGGGTGAAGGGTTAGGGTCAAGGGTTAGGGTTTTTGTTAGGCATAGCGTTGGGGTGAGAAGTAAGGGTTACTGTCATTGTTAGGGTTGTAGGTAGGGTTACGGTTAGGGTTAGCGGTTTAAAATTAGGGTTAGGGATTAGGTGTCACAGTGATGACTAGGAGATAGGGTTAGAATTATGGGATAGGGGTTGTTCTCAGGAAATGGGTTATGCATTAACGTTAGGATAAGAGGTTAAAGTTAGGGGCACGGTGAGGTTTACGTGTTAAGGGGAGAAATAGGAACAGGGTTGGGTGTTATGTTCAGGGTTAGGGTTATCTGTTAAAGGTATTGTTTATGCTTAGCGCACAGGCCGTGTCTGCATTAGGCGGGCGGGGGGAGTTTAGGGGGCTGGGATTGTACCCGGGAACCCACTCTATCATACTCTGTGTATGGGCCCGTGGGTTTCATGCAGGACACATTGGTAGAGCCTCCTTTCACGCATGGCATGGGAGGATTGCAGGCTTTCTAAACTCTAAGAAAGCAAGAAGTCTGAGAATTAGATTTAGGGTTAGGATTATGGTTAGGGTTAAGGATGAAGTTTAGTGTTAGGGTGAGGGCTTAGGGTTAGGGATTAGGGTTAGGGTTAAAGGTTACTCTTAGGTTTAACGGTTACACTTTGGTTTAGGGTTGAAGTTTACGGTTAGGGTTAAGATGAGGGGTTAGGGTTTGGTACAGGGTTAGGGTTAAGTGTTAGGTTTAGGGTTGAAGATTAGGATTAGGGTTAGGATTAAAGGTTAGCGTGAGAGTTAACGCTTAGGGTTAAGGTTAAGAGTTAGGGTTTAGGTTTAGGGTTAGGGTTAGTTTTAGGGTTAGAGTTATGTGCTATGGTTTGTGTTAGAGGTTAGGGTTAGCTTTACTGGTCACGGTTAGGGTTACGTTTAGGGGTTAGCATTAGGGTTAGGGTTAGGGTTAGGCTTAAGGGATAGGATTAGGGTTAAGTGTTGGGCTTAGGGTTAGGGTTTAGTGTTAAGGTTAGCATTAAGGATTAGGGTTAGGGTCAGGGTTAAATGCTTGGGTGCGGGTAATGGTTAGGGTCAGGGTTTAGGTTCACGGATAGGGTTAGTGTTAAGGGTTACGGGTAGGTTTAGGGTTCAGGGTTAGAGTTAGCGTTAGGGCCTAATGTTAGGATTAGGCGGTAGGTTAGATTTAGGGTTAGATCTAGGCGTTAGGGTAAGGGCTACCGTTAGGGTTAAGAGACAGGGTTAGGTTTAATGCTTAGGATTAGGGTTAGGGTTTGGGGTTAAAGTAAGTGTTAGGGGTTAGGTTTAAGGATCCAAGGTTAGGGTTATTTTTAGCTGTAGTGTTAGGGTTAGGTATAAATGATCCCATTAGCATTAAGGGTCTTCCTTCCTGTGGGGTTAAGGGTTAGGCTTAGAGTTAAAGGTTAAGGTTAGGGTCAGTGTTAAGATTTAGGGTGAGGGTTAACGGTTAGGGTAAAGGTTAAGCGTTAGGGTTAGGGATTAGTGATTAGGGTTTTTGGTTAGTGTTAGGGTTAGCGGTTAGGAGTTAGTGTTTTATGAAGGGGTATGGTTAGAATTAGGATTGGGGTTAGAGTTAGGGTGAGGTATAGGGGTTAGGTTTAGGGGTTAGTTTTAGGGTAAAAGGATAGGATTAGGGTTACGGGTTGGGCTTAGGTTTAGGGTTAAAGTTTACTGCTAGGGTTAGGGATAGGGTTCAGGGTTAGCTTTAGGGGTTCTTGTTAGGGTTAGGTGTTAGGTTAGTGTCAGGGTTAGGTCTAGTCGTGAGTGCAAGGTTTAGGGTTAGCTTTAAGAGCTAGGGTTAGGTTTAATGGTTAGGATTAGGATTAGGGTTAAGGGTTAGGGTAAGGCTTAGGGGTGAGGGTGAAGGGTTAGGGTCAAGGGTTAGGGTTTTTGTTAGGCATAGCGTTGGGGTTAGAAGTAAGGGTTACTGTCAGTGTTAGGGTTGTAGGTAGGGTTACGGTTAGGGTTAGTGGTTTAGAATTAGGTGTCACAGTGTTGACTAGGAGATAGGGTTAGAATTATGGGATAGGGGTTGTTCTCAGGAAATGGGTTATGCATTAACGTTAGGATAAGAGGTTAAAGTTAGGCGCACGGTGAGGTTTACGTGTTAAGGGGAGAAATAGGAACAGGGTTGGGTGTTATGTTCTGCGTTAGGGTTATCTGTTAAAGGTATTGTTTATGCTTAGCGCACGGGCCCTGTCTGCACTAGGCGAGCGGGGGGAGTTTAGGGGGCTGGGATTGTACCCGGGAACCCACTCTATCATTCTCTGGGTATGGGCCCATGGGTTTCATGCAGGACACAGTGGTAGAGCCTCCTTTCATGCATGGAATGGGAGGATTGCAGGCTTTCTAAACTCTAAGAAAGCAAGCGAAGATGGCGGAGTGGTGGTGACTGCTCGAATCTGCGCCCCGGCGAGGAACCGTGGATCCGGACCTGCCACAACGCTAGAGAACCGCTCCCACACAGGAACAGCGGTGTGAATCCACGGAGAATCAGCGTGGGACAAACAGAGCAAGTGAGGTCTGAGGTGAACAGAAATTAAGATCGCGGAACTCTGCGGAAGGCGCGGAACAGACAGTAGCCAGCAGAGCGCAGGCGGCTGCGCCCGCCCCCAGGTGGGGCAGGGGCAGTCTTTAGGAAAAGCGGCTTGCGCTCCTCACTGACCTCCACCCCCAATTGCTTGGAGACCCCCTCGCAAGCCAGAGCAGAATCACCGAGCGAGACGTAGGGCATTGCAGACAGGAGGCTTTTTCGGGAGAATAGCTTGGAACGTGGGAAGTCTCGGCTGAGACAGTCCTTGGCGAGAAGGGACGGACCTGTGCCGGGGGGAGGGGCACGAACAATCCCCGATCAGCGAATTGCGCTGTACCTCTGCGCTACTTTTGTCGGTGTTTCTTCAGCCGGTGGCCCCCGGCGGCTTTGCCCGCCAAACACCCCGGCAGCGGCGGTCCCTGGTCTCTGCCTGCCGGGGAGCCGGTCCCCCTCCGACCCCGGAGCGCTGCGGGCGCCATCTTGAAAGCAAAGGCGGAACCGCTCGGGAGCCATAAGGTGCCCAGCGGCTCTCTCTCCCCGGCGCCCCCCGCTGGTCTCTGGGCCCGCGCCATCTCCGCCGGCCGCACTCGGCGTGAAGGGGCGGAGCTGCGCTAAGACGTAAAATAAACATTGAGTTGCCGCTCCGGAATCAACGGAGCGGGCGTGAAGGGGCGGAGCTGCGCTAAGGCGCAAAAACACAATCATTGAGCTGCTGAACTATATACTTCAGAATTGTGTATCCCTTCGTTTAGTGATGCGCTGTAGTGCTGTGTAGCTCTGTTTTTGTTCTTTTGTGTTTGTGTTTTCGCTGTTTCTGGGTTAGGTCTCTTTGTGTTATTTGTTAGTTTGGTTTTTGTTTTTCCTTTGTTTTGTTTTGTTTTGTTTTGCTTCTTTTGTTTTTTTTTTTTGTTGTTGTTGTTGTTTTGTTTTTTCTTTTCTCTTTCCTTTTTTTCCCTCTTCTCTTCTCCTTTTCTTTTCTCTTTCTTTTTCTTCTCCTTCTGTTCTTTCTTTTCACTTCCTTTTTTTTTCTTTTTTTCTTTTTTTCTTTTCTTTTCTTTTTTCTTTTTCCTTATTTCTTCTCTCTTTTTGCCTTCTAACTGGGAACCCACGGTGAGCTTGGGAACGGGCCAGGCCCCTGGCTCTGGTACATACCGGAACCTGAGTAGTCACTCCCAACGCCGGCGATCTGCGGGCGCGCAATAGCCATCTTGGGGCCCACAGCCAAGTCACTGCGGAGCAATAGGGTGCCAAGAGGCTCCCTGGACGGCCCCCTCCCCTGGTCCACAGACCTTATATAGGGTCCCCACCCACGTCTAAACATTGACTACTTCTCCAGAAGTGAGAATGTGGAGCCTGGTCCCTGGGGACATTGGGCCAAGGCAGACTTTTGCCTGTGGGAGTTGCGGCAAATGGGGCGCTGAGCGAGCGAGGGCACCATCCACTCCCCACAGCTAGTATCTTTCCTGCAGATAGAGACAGAAACCACCCCTATAGAGGAAGAACCAAAGGGAAACAAACAAACAAAGAGAATTTTGGTCCACTACTAGTGTGGACCCTACCTGCCCTCTGAAAGACTACAACACAGTGTCCTAACTCACCAAAGCAGTCTTGGATCACTCCAATCCTCTAGGAATGGACCCATCAGAAGCAGTCCCCCAACTGAAATAGAAAAATTTCTAAACAATTCACAACAGTCTTCCCCTCTTGCCAAAGGAAGCAATATACCTAGACTGCTCCACAGCCTAAGAATAGAGCACAGAGAGTGCTGTTAACCAGACTAAATCTATAAGTAAAGATCCAACGATCAATCTAGATGGGAAGGGCCCAGCGAAAAAACACAGGAAGCACAAAGAATCAAACAGAAAGCTCACCCCCAAAGAGAAATACCGGCTCTCAACCATTTGACACAAACCAGACTCAAAACACCAACATGTCACAGGAAGAATTCCAATTATGGATCATAAACAAGCTGAATAATATACAAGAATCAATGGACAGACAACACAAGGAAAATGCAAAAAAAATACAGGATTTGGAGGAAAAATTCACTAAAGAAATTGAAATATTGAAGAAAAACCAAACTGAACTCCTAGAAATGAAGAATTCACTCAGAGAGCTACAAAACACTGTGGAAAGTCTCAAAAGCAGGGTAGATCAAACAGAGGAAAGAATCTCAGAAATTGAAGACAACTCCTTCCAACTAAATAAGTCAGTCACAGAGATAGATCAAAAAAGTAAGAGAAATGATCTGAGTCTTCAAGAAATGTGGGATTATGTGAAGAAACCTAACTTGAGAGTTATTGGCATTCCTGAGGGCGAAGAAGATAATAAGCAAGGGTTGGACAAGCTATTTGAAGACATAATCGAGGAAAATTTTCCAGGCCTTGCCAATACTCTAGACATACAGATTCAAGAAGCTCAAAGGACCCCTGGGAGATTCATAGCAAATAGGAAAACACCACGCCACGTAGTCATCAGGCTGACCAAAATATCCACTAAAGAGTCCCTTCTCCGAGCTGTAAGGAGAAAGAAACAGGTAACTTACAAAGGAAAACCCATCAGAATTACGCCAGATTTCTCAGCTGAAACCTTACAAGCAAGAAGAGGTTGGGGCCCCATTTTCACGCTTCTGAAACAGAATAATGCCCAGCCTAGAATCTTGTACCCAGCTAAGCTAAGTTTTCTATACGAAGGAGAAAACAAGACATTCTCAGATAAACAAAGGTTGAAGGAATTCACCAAGACAAGACCAGCCCTGCAAGAAGTACTCAAAAGAGAGTTACACACGGATCAGCACAAGAAAGATCCACGAATGTAAAACTACTCAAGAGCTAAAGATCAAATTCCAGATACCACAATGGCTCAGGAGAGAAAACATCGCAATGAAGTTCTACCCAACAAGCTGAACAAAAAACCGTCTCACTTATCAGTTTTCTCAATAAATGTGAATGGCTTGAATTCCCCGCTCAAGAGACATAGACTGTCCCAATGGATAAAAAAGCACAAGCCAAGTATCTGCTGTCTCCAAGAAACCCACCTAAAGAGCAAAGATGCATTTAGACTGAAAGTAAAAGGATGGAAATCGGTATTTCATGCAAACGGTAACGAAAAGAAAGCTGGTGTGGCAATCTTAATTTCCAATAACTTAGCTTTCAAACCAACAAAAATAATTAAAGACAAAAATGGCTACTACATACTGGTCAAGGGCACAATTCAACAAGAAGCCATGACTATACTCAATATATATGCACCCAACCTAGGTGCACCTAGATTCATAAAGCAAACCCTACTAGATCTGAACCAGATGATAGATAATAATACTGTAATAGCTGGAGACTTTAACACCCCACTGACAGTACAGGACAGATCCTCTAAACAGAAAATAAACAAAGACATAATGGACCTAAATAGAATGCTAGAACAAATGGGCATGGCTGACATCTATAGGACATTCTACCCAAAGTCCACAGAATATACATTCTTCTCATCAGCTCACGGGACATTCTCTAAGATTGACCATGTCCTAGGACATAAATCATGTCTTCAAAAATTCAAAAAAATAGAAATTATACCATGCATCTTCTCAGATCACAGCGGAATAAAAGTAACAATGATCACAAACAGAAACCCTCACTCTTACTCAAAGTCATGGAAGCTAAATAACCTTCTCCTGAATAATTATTCTATAAAAGAAGAAATCAAGATGGAAATCAAAAATTTCTTTGAATTAAATGACAATGGAGATACAACTTATCAAAATCTATGGGATGCAGCTAAAGCAGTCCTGAGAGGAAAATTCATATCCATAAATGCCTATATCAAAAAGACAGAAAACATGCAAATAGACAACGTAACGAATAGACTCAAAGAGCTGGAGAAAGAAGAACAGAACGATCCCAAACCCAGCAGAAGGCAAGAAATTACTAAGATCAAATCAGAACTAAATGAAAAGGACAACAAAGAAACTATAAGGGAAATTAATAAAACAAAAAGTTGGTTCTTTGAAAAGATAAACAAAATAGACACACCTCTGGCTAGACTAACCAAGAGCACAAAAGTAAAATCTCTAATAACCTCCATTAGGAACATGAAAGGAGAAATCACAACCGATGCTACAGAGATACAAGATATCATCTATGAATTCTACAAAAATCTTTATGCACACAAACTGGAGAACGTGGAGGAAATGGACAAATTTTTAGAAACACATAGTCTTCCCAGGCTCAACCAGGAAGAAATAGAGTACCTGAACAGACCAATATCAAGAACTGAAATCGAAACAGCAATAAAAAACCTTCCCAAAAAGAAAAGCCCTGGTCCAGATGGGTTCACACCTGAATTTTACCATACATACAAAGAAGAACTGGTGCCCATCCTACATAAACTATTCTCCAATATTGAGAAGGATGGAGTTCTCCCCAACACGTTCTACCAAGCCAATATAACATTAATACCAAAACCTGGAAAGGACACAACAAAAATAGAGAACTACAGACCAATTTCCCTCATGAATATAGATGCAAAAATTTTCAATAAAATACTAGCAAATCGAATCCAAGTACTTATCAAAAAAGTAATCCACCACGACCAAGTGGGCTTCATCCCAGAGATGCAGGGGTGGTTCAACATACGTAAATCTATCAATGTAATTCACCACATAAATAGAAGCAAAAACAAAAATCATATGATACTCTCATTAGATGCAGAAAAAGCATTTGACAAAATTCAACACCCTTTTATGATAAAAACGCTTAACAAAATAGGCATTGATGGAACCTACCTAAAAATAATACAAGCCATATATGACAAACCCACAGCCAACATCATACTGAATGGGAAAAAACTGAAAGCACTCCCACTTAGAACTGGAACCAGACAGGGCTGCCCATTGTCTCCATTACTTTTCAACATAGTATTGGAAGTCCTTGCGAGAGCTATCAGGCAAGAGAGCAGAATCAAGGGAGTCCAAATAGGGAAGGAAGAGATCAAACTCTCACTTTTTGCTGATGATATGATGTTATATCTGGAAAACCCCCAGGATTCAACCAAGAGACTCCTGGAATTGATTAACGAATACAGCAAAGTCTCAGGCTACAAAATTAATATACACAAATCAGAGGCATTTATATATGCCAATAACAGTCAATCGGAAAACCAAATTAAAGACTCAATACCCTTCAAAATAGCAACAAAGAAAATAAAATATCTAGGTATATATCTAACTAAAGAGGTAAAGGACCTCTATAAGGAAAACTATGAAACACTGAGAAAAGAAATAGCAGAACTTGCAAATAGATGGAAAAATATACCATGCTCGTGGATCGGAAGAATCAACATTGTTAAAATGTCTATACTACCCAAAGTGATCTACAAATTCAATGCAATCCCTATTAAATTACCAACATCATTCTTTACAGACATAGAGAAAATAATTATACACTTTGTATGGAATCAAAGAAGACCCCGTATAGCAAAAGCAATTTTAAGCAATAAAAACAAAATGGGAGGTATTAATTTGCCAGACCTCAAACTATACTACAAGGCCGTGGTTCTTAAAACAGCCTGGTATTGGCACAAGTGCAGGGACACAGACCAGTGGAACACAACAGAAAATCCAAATATAGAACCATCCTCATATAGTCACCTAATTTTTGACAAAGCGGGAAAGAATATACTCTGGGGACAAGAATCCCTATTCAACAAATGGTGCTGGGAGAATTGGTTAGCCACTTGCAGAAGACTGAAACAGGACCCACAGCTTTCACCTCTCACAAAAATCAAATCACGGTGGATAACAGACTTAAACCTTAGGCGTGATACAATCAGAATTCTAGAAGAAAATGTAGGAAAGACTCTTACAGACATAGGCCTAGGCAAAGAATTTATGAAGAAGACCCCCAAGGCAATCACAGCAGCAACAAAAATAAACGAATGGGACATGATTAAATTAAAAAGCTTCTGCACAGCCAAAGAAACAGTCCAGAGAATAAACAGACCACCTACAGAATGGGAAAAAATTTTTGCATACTACACATCAGATAAAGGACTGATAACAAGAATCTATTTAGAACTCAGGAAAATCAGCAAGAAAAAATCAAGCAACCCTATCAAAAAGTGGGCAAAGGACATGAATAGAAATTTTTCAAAAGAAGATATAAAAATGGCTAACAAACATATGAAAAAGTGTTCAACATCTCTAATCATCAGGGAAATGCAAATCAAAACCACAATGAGATATCACTTAACCCCAGTGAGAATGGCCTTTATCAAAAAAACCAAAAACAACACATGTTGGCCTGGGTGTGGAGAGACAGGAACACTAATTCACTGCTGGTGGGACTGCAAACTAGTGCAACCCCTGTGGAAAGCATTATGGAGGTATCTTAAACAGATTCAAGTAGACCTGCCATTTGACCCAGCGATCCCATTATTGGGCATATACCCAAAGGAAAAAAGGTCATTCTGTAACAAAGGCACGTGTACCCAAATGTTTATAGCAGCACAATTCACAATAGCAAAGATGTGGAAACAACCCAAATGCCCATCAATACATGATTGGATTAGTAAACTGTGGTATATGTATACCATGGAATATTACTCAGCTATAAGGAATGATGAAGATACGACATCTCTATGGTTCTCCTGGAGAGAGTTGGAACCCATTATATTAAGTGAAGTATCCCAAGAATGGAAAAACAAGCATCACATGTACTCACCAGAAAATTGGTTTCCCTGATCATCACCTAAATACAAATCTGGGAATGACACCAATTGGACATCAGACTGAGGTGGGGGGTGGGGGAGGGGATGGGGGTAGGCCTACACAATGAGTGCATTGCGCACCGTTTGGGGAGTGGTAACACTTGAAGGTGATGACTCGGAAAAGGGGGGGTGGGGAAAAAAATATGAAACTATTGTTTTTAACTTGAACTGTTCACTTAATAATTTATCATGAATATTTCCCATATTATTTCATATTATTGTACAAGAAATAATGTATACATTATGAGGACATACTGTATATAACAAGATATACTGTTAGACTCTTTGATTCTGTAAAATTAAATTGAAAAAATAAAAATAAAAAAAAAAAGAAAGCAAGAAGTCTGAGAATTAGATTTAGGGTTAGGATTATGGTTAGGGTTAAGGATGAAGTTTAGTGTTAGGGTGAGGGCTTAGGGTTAGGGATCACGGTTAGGGTTAAAGGTTACTCTTAGGTTTAACGGTTACACTTTGGTTTAGGGTTGAGGTTTACGGTTAGGGTTAAGATGAGGGGTTAGGGTTTGGTACAGGGTTAGGGTTAAGTGTTAGGTTTAGGGTTGAAGATTAGGATTAGGGTTAGGATTAAAGGTTAGCGTGAGAGTTAACGCTTAGGTTTAAGGTTAAGAGTTAGGGTTTAGGGTTAGGGTTAGGGTTAGGGTCAGTTTTAGGGTTAGAGTTATGTGCTATGGTTTGTGTTAGAGGTTAGGGTTAGGTTTACTGGTCACGGTTAGGGTTACGTTTAGGGGGTAGCATTAGGGTTAGGGTTAGGGTTAAGGGATAGGATTAGGGTTAAGTGTTGGGCTTAGGGTTAGGGTTTAGTGTTAGGTTTATCATTAAGGATTAGATTTAGAATCAGGGTTAAATGCTTGGGTGCGGGTAATGGTTAGGGTCAGGGTTAAGGTTCACGGATAGGGTTAGTGTTAAGGGTTACGGGTAGGTTTAGGGTTCAGGGTTAGTGTTAGCATTAGGGCTTAAGGTTAGGATTAGGCGGTAGGTTAGATTTAGGGTTAGATCTAGGCGTTAGGGTAAGGGCTAGCATTCGGGTTAAGAGATAGGGTTAGGTTTAATGCTTAGGATTAGGGTTAGGCTTTGGGGTTAAAAGTAAGTGTTAGGGGTTAGGTTTAAGGATCCAAGGTTAGGGTTATTTTTAGCTGTAGTGTTAGGGTTAGGGATAAGGGATCCCATTAGCATTAAGGGTCTTCCTTACTGTAGGGTTAAGGGTTAGGCTTAGAGTTAAAGGTTAAGGTTAGGGTCAGTGTTAAGATTTAGGGTGAGGGTTAACGGTTAGGGTAAAGGTTAAGCATTAGGGTTAGGGATTAGTGATTAGGGTTTTTGGTTAGTGTTAGGGTTAGCGGTTAGGAGTTAGTGTTTTATGAAGGGGTATGGTTAGAATTAGGATTGGGGTTAGAGTTAGAGTGAGGTATAGGGGTTAGGCTTAGGGGTTAGTTTTAGGGTAAAAGGATAGGATTAGGGTTACGGGTTGGGCTTAGATTTAGGGTTAAAGTTTACTGCTGGGGTTAGGGATAGGGTTCAGGGTTAGCTTTAGGGGTTCTGGTTAGGGTTAGGTGTTAGGTTAGTGTCAGGGTTAGGTCTAGTCGTGAGGGTAAGGTTTAGGGTTAGCTTTAAGAGCTAGGGTTAGGTTTAATGGTTAGGATTAGGATTAGGGTTAAGGGTTAGGGTAAGGCTTAGGGGTTAGGGTGAAGGGTTAGGGTCAAGGATTAGGGTTTTTGTTAGGCATAGCGTTGGGGTTAGAAGTAAGGGTTACTGTCAGTGTTAGGGTTGTAGGTAGGGTTACGGTTAGGGTTAGCGGTTTAGAATTAGGGTTAGGGATTAGGTGTCACAGTGATGACTAGGAGATAGGGTTAGAATTATGGGATAGGGGTTGTTCTCAGGAAATGGGTTATGCATTAACGTTAGGATAAGAGGTTAAAGTTAGGCGCACGGTGAGGTTTACGTGTTAAGGGGAGAAATAGGAACAGGGTTGGGTGTTATGTTCAGGGTTAGGGTTATCTGTTAAAGGTATTGCTTATGCTTAGCGCACGGGCCCTGTCTGCATTAGGCGAGCGGGGGTAGTTTAGGGGGCTGGGATTGTACACGGGAACCCACTCTATCATACTCTGGGTATGGGCCCGTGGTTTTCATGCAGGACACAGTGGTAGAGCCTCCTTTAAAGCATGTCATGGGAGGATTGCAGGCTTTCTAAACTCTAAGGAAGCGAGAAGTCTGAGAATTAGATTTAGGGTTAGGATTCTGGTTAGGGTTAAGGATGAAGTTTAGTGTTAGGGTGAGGGCTTAGGGTTAGGGATTAGGGTTAGGGTTAAAGGTTACTCTTAGGTTTAACGGTTAAACTTTGGTTTAGGGTTGAGGTTTAAGGTTAGGGTTAAGATGAGGGGTTAGTGTTTGGTACAGGGTTAGGGTTAAGTGTTAGGCTTAGGGTTGAAGATTAGGATTAGGGTTAGGATTAAAGGTTAGCGTGAGAGTTAACGCTTAGGGTTAAGGTTAAGAGTTAGGGTTTAGGGTTAGGGTTAGGGTTAGGGTTAGTTTTAGGGTTAGAGTTATGTGCTATGGTTTGTGTTAGAGGTTAGGGTTAGGTTTACTGGTCACGGTTAGGGTTACGTTTAGGGGGTAGCATTAGGGTTAGGGTTAGGGTTAAGGGATAGGATTAGGGTTAAGTGTTGGGCTTCGGGTTAGGGTTTAGTGTTAAGGTTATCATTAAGGATTAGGGTTAGGGTCAGGGTTAAATGCTTGGGTGCAGGTAATGGTTAGGGTCAGGGTTAAGGTTCACGGATAGGGTTAGTGTTAAGGGTTACGGGTAGGTTTAGGGTTCAGGGTTAGTGTTAGCATTAGGGCTTAAGGTTAGGATTAGGCGGTAGGTTAGATTTAGGGTTAGATCTAGGCGTTAGGGTAAGGGCTAGCATTCGGGTTAAGAGATAGGGTTAGGTTTAATGCTTAGGATTAGGGTTAGGGTTTGGGGTTAAAGTAAGTGTTAGGGGTTAGGTTTAAGGATCCAAGGTTAGGGTTATTTTTAGCTGTAGTGTTAGGGTTAGGGATAAGGGATCCCATTAGCATTAAAGGTCTTCCTTCCTGTAGGGTTAAGGGTTAGGCTTAGAGTTAAAGGTTAAGGTTAGGGTCAGTGTTAAGATTTAGGGTGAGGGTTAACAGTTAGGGTAAAGGTTAAGCGTTAGGGTTACGGATTAGTGATTAGGGTTTTTGGTTAGTGTTAGGGTTAGCGGTTAGGAGTTAGTGTTTTATGAAGGGGTATGGTTAGAACTAGGATTGGGGTTAGAGTTAGGGTGAGGTATAGGGGTTAGGTTTAGGGGTTAGTTTTAGGGTAAAAGGATAGGATTAGGGTTACGGGTTGGGCTTAGGTTTAGGGTTAAAGTTTACTGCTAGGGTTAGGGATAGGGTTCAGGATTAGCTTTAGGGGTTCTGGTTAGGGTTAGGTGTTAGTTTAGTGTCAGGGTTAGGTCTAGTCGTGAGGGTAAGGTTTAGGGTTAGCTTTAAGAGCTAGGGTTAGGTTTAATGGTTAGGATTAGGATTAGGGTTAAGGGTTAGGGTAAGGCTTAGGGGTTAGGGTGAAGGGTTAGGGTCAAGGGATACGGTTTTTGTTAGGCATAGCGTTGGGTTTGGAAGTAAGGGTTACTGTCAGTGTTAGGGTTGTAGGTAGGGTTACGGTTAGGGTTAGCGGTTTAGAATTAGGGTTAGGGATTAGGTGTCACAGTGATGACTAGGAGATAGGGTTAGAATTATGGGATAGGGGTTGTTCTCAGGAAATGGGTTATGCATTAACGTTAGGATAAGAGGTTAAAGTTAGGCGCACGGTGAGGTTTACGTGTTAAGGGGAGAAATAGGAACAGGGTTGGGTGTTATGTTCAGGGTTAGGGTTATCTGTTAAAGGTATTGTTTATGCTTAGCGCACGGGCCCTGTCTGCATTAGGCGGGCGGTGGGAGTTTAGGGGGCTGGGATTGTACCCGGGAACCCACTCTATCATACTCTGGGTATGGGCCCGTGGGTTTCATGCAGGACACAGTGGTAGAGCCTCCTTTCACGCATGGCATGGGAGGATTGCAGGCTTTCTAAACTCTAAGGAAGCAAGAAGTCTGAGAATGAGATTTAGGGTTAGGATTCTGGTTAGGGTTAAGGACGAAGTTTAGTGTTAGGGTGAGGCCTTAGTGTTAGGGATTAGGGTTAGGGTTAAAGGTTACTCTTAGATTTAACGGTTACACTTTGGTTTAGGGTTGAGGTTTACGGTTAGGGTTAAGATGAGGGGTTAGGGTTTGGTACAGGGTTAGGGTTAAGTGTTAGGTTTAGGGTTCAAGACTAGGATTAGGGTTAGGATTAATGGTTAGCATGAGAGTTAACGCTTAGGGTTAAGGTTATGAGTTAGGGTTTAGGGTTAGTGTTATTGTTAGTTTTATGGTTAGAGTTATGTGCTATGCTTTGTGTTAGAGGTTAGGATTAGGTTTACTGGTCACGGTTAGGGTTACGTTTAACGGTTAGAATTAGTTTCATGGTTAGGGTTAAGGGATAGGATTAGGGTTAAGTGTTGGGTTTAGTGTTAGGGCTTAGTGTTAGGGTTATCATTAAGGATTAGGTTAAGGTTAGGTTCAGTGTTAAGATTTAGGGTGAAGGTTAACGGTTAGGGTAAAGGTTAAGCGTTAGGGTTAGGGATTAGTGATTAGGGTTTTTGGTTAGTGTTAGGGTTAGCGGTTAAGAGTTAGTGTTTTATGAAGGGGTATGGTTAGAATTAGGATTGGGTTTAGAGTTAGAGTGAGGTATAGGGGTTAGGTTTAGGGGTTATTTTTAGGGCAAAAGGATAGAATTAGGGTTACGGGTTGGGCTTAGGTTTAGGGTTAAAGTTTACTGCTGGGGTTAGGGATAGGGTTCAGGGTTAGCTTTAGGGGTTCTGGTTAGGGTTAGGTGTTAGGTTAGTGTCAGGGTTAGGTCTAGTCGTGAGGGTAAGTTTTAGGGTTAGCTTTAAGAGCTAGGGTTAGGTTTAATGGTTAGGATTAGGATTAGGGTTAAGGGTTAGGGTAAGGCTTAGGGGTTAGGGTGAAGGGTTAGGGTTTTTGTTAGGCATAGCGTTGGGGTTAGAAGTAAGGGTTACTGTCAGTGTTAGGGTTTTAGGTAGGGTTACGGTTAGGGTTAGCGGTTTAGAATTAGGGTTAGGGATTAGGTGTCACAGTGATGACTAGGAGATAGGGTTAGAATTATGGGCTAGGGGTTGTTCTCAGGAAATGGGTTATGCATTAACGGTAGGATAAGAGGTTAAAGTTAGGCGCACGGTGAGGTTTACGTGTTAAGGGGAGAAATAGGAACAGGGTTGGGTGTTATGTTCAGGGTTAGGGTTATCTGTTAAAGGTATTGTTTATGCTTAGCGCACGGGCCCTATCTGCATTAGGCGGGCGGGAGGAGTTTAGCGGGCTGGGATTGTACCCGGGAACCCACTCTATCATACTCTGGGTATGGGCCCGTGGGTTTCATGCAGGACACAGTGGTAGAGCCTCCTTTCACGCATGCAATCGGAGGATTGCAGGCTTTCTAAACTCTAAGGAAGCAAGAAGTCTGAGAATTAGATTTAGGGTTAGGATTCTGGTTAGGGTTAAGGATGAAGTTTAGTGTTAGGGTGAAGGCTTAGGGTTAGGGATTAGGGTTAGGGTTAAAGGTTACTCTTAGGTTTAACGGATACACTTTGGTTTAGGGTTGAGGTTTACGGTTAGGGTTAAGATGAGGGGTTAGGGTTTGGTACAGAGTTAGGGTTAAGTGTTAGGTTTAGGGTTTAAGACTAGGATTAGGGTTAGGATTAAAGGTTAGCATGAGAGTTAACGCTTAGGGTTAAGGTTAAGAGTTAGGGTTTAGGGTTAGGGTTAGGGTTAGGGTTAGTTTTAGGGTTATAGTTGTGTGCTATGGTTTGTGTTAGAGGTTAGGGTTAGGTTTCCTGGTCACGGTTAGGGTTACGTTTAGGGGGTAGTATTAGGGTTAGGGTTAGGGTTAAGGGATAGGATTAGGGATAAGTTTTGGGCTTAGGGTTAGGGTTTAGTGTTAGGGTTAGCATTAAGGATTAGGGTTAGGGTCAGGGTTAAATGCTTGGGTGCGGGTAATGGTTAGGGTCAGGGTTAAGGTTCACGGATAGGGTTAGTGTTAAGAGTTACGGGTAGGTTTAGGGTTCAGGGTTAGTGTTAGCATTAGGGCTTAAGGTTAGGATTAGGCGGTAGGTTAGATTTAGGGTTAGATTTAGGCGTTACGGTAAGGGCTAGCGTTAGGGTTAAGAGATAGGGTTAGGTTTAATGCTTAGGATTAGGGTTAGGGTTTGGGGTTAAAGTAAGTGTTAGGGGTTAGGTTTAAGGATCCAAGGTTAGGGTTATTTTTAGCTGTAGTGTTAGGGTTAGGGATAGGGGATCCCATTAGCATTAAGGGTCTTCCTTACTGTAGGGTTAAGGGTTAGGCTTAGAGTTAAAGGTTAAGGTTAGGGTCAGTGTTAAGATTTAGGGTGAGGGTTAACGGTTAGGGTAAAGGTTAAGCGTTAGGGTTAGGGATTAGTGATTAGGGTTTTTGGTTAGTGTTAGGGTTAGCAGTTAGGAGTTAGTGTTTTATGAAGGGGTATGGTTAGAATTAGGATTGGGGTTAGAGTTAGGGTGAGGTATAGGGGTTAGGTTTAGGGTTTAGTTTTAGGGTAAAAGGATAGGATTAGGGTTACGGGTTGGGCTTAGGTTTAGGGTTAAAGTTTACTGCTAGGGTTAGGGATAGGGTTCAGGGTTAGCTTTAGGGGTTCTGGTTAGGGTTAGGTGTTAGGTTAGTGTCAGGGTTAGGTCTAGTCGTGAGGGTAAGTTTTAGGGTTAGCTTTAAGAGCTAGGGTTAGGTTTAATGGTTAGGATTAGGATTAGGGTTAAGGGTTAGGGTAAGGCTTAGGGGTGAGCGTGAAGGGTAAGAGTCAAGTGTTAGGGTTTTTGTTAGGCATAGCGTTGGGGTTAGAAGTAAGGGTTACTGTCAGTGTTAGGGTTGTAGGTAGGGTTACGGTTAGGGTTAGCGGTTTAGAATTAGGGTTAGGGATTAGGTGTCACAGTGATGACTAGGAGATAGGGTTAGAATTATCGGATGGGGTTGTTCTCAGGAAAGGGGTTATGCATTAACGTTAGGATGAGAGGTTAAATTAGGCGCACGGTGAGGTTTACGTGTTAAGGGGAGAAAGAGGAACAGGGTTGGGTGTTATGTTCAGGGTTAGGGTTATCTGTTAAAGGTATTGTTTATGCTTAGCGCACGGGCCCTGTCTGCATTAGGCGGGCGGGGGGAGTTTAGGGGGCTGGGATTGTACCCGGGAACACCCTCTATCATACTCTGGGTATGGGCCCGTGGGTTTCATGCAGGACACAGTGGTAGAGCCTCCTTTCACGCATGGCATGGGAGGATTGCAGGCTTTCTAAACTCTAAGAAAGCAAGAAGTCTGAGAATTAGATTTAGGGTTAGGATTCTGGTTAGGGTTAAGGATGAAGTTTAGTGTTAGGGTGAGGGCTTATGGTTAGGGAATAGGGTTAGGGTTAAAGGTTACTCTTAGGTTTAACGGTTACACTTTGCTTTAGGGTTCAGGTTTACAGTTAGGGTTAAGATGAGGGGTTAGTGTTTGGTACAGGGTTAGGGTTAAGTGTTAGGCTTAGGGTTGAAGATTAGGATTAGGGTTAGGATTAAAGGTTAGCGTGAGAGTTAACGCTTAGGGTTAAGGTTAAGAGTTAGGGTTTACGGTTAAGGTTAGGGTTAGTTTTAGGGTTAGAGTTATGTGCTATGGTTTGTGTTAGAGGTTAGAGTTAGGTTTACTGGTCACGGTTAGGGTTACGTTTAGGGGTTAGCATTAGGGTTAGGGTTACTGTTAGGGTTAAGGGATAGGATTAGGGTTAAGTGTTGGACTTAGGGTTAGGGTTTAGTGATAGGGTTAGCATTAAGGATTAGGTTTAGGGTCAGGGTTAAATGCTTCGGTGCAGGTAATGGTTAGGGTCAGGGTTAAGGTTCACGGATAGGGTTAGTGTTAAGGGTTACGGGTAGGTTTAGGGTTCAGGGTTAGTGTTAGCATAAGGGCTTAAGGTTAGGATTAGGCTGGAGGTTAGATTTAGGGTTAGATCTAGGCGTTAGGGTAAGGGCTAGCGTTAGGGTTAAGAGATAGGGTTAGGTTTAATGCTTAGGATTAGGGTTAGGGTTTGGGGTTAAAGTAAGTGTTAGGGGTTAGGTTTAAGGATCCAAGGTTAGGGTTATTTTTAGCTGTAGTGTTAGGGTTAGGGATAAGGGATCCCATTAGCATTAAGGGTCTTCCTTACTGTAGGGTTAAGGGTTAGGCTTAGAGTTAAAGGTTAAGGTTAGGGTCAGTGTTAAGATTTAGGGTGAGGGTTAACGGTTAGGGTAAAAGTTAAGCGTTAGGGTTAGGGATTAGTGATTAGGGTTTTTGGTTAGTGTTAGGGTTAGCGGTTAGGAGTTAGTGTTTTATGAAGGGATATGGTTAGAATTAGGATTGGGGTTAGAGTTAGGGTGAGGTATAGGGGTTATGTTTAGGGGTTAGTTTTAGGGTAAAAGGATAGGATTAGGGTTACGGGTTGGGCTTAGGTTTAGGGTTAAAGTTTACTGCTAGGGTTAGGGATAGGGTTCAGGGTTAGCTTTAGGGGTTCTGGTTAGGGTTAGGTGTTAGGTTAGTGTCAGGGTTAGGTCTAGTCGTGAGGGTAAGTTTTAGGGTTAGCTTTAAGAGCTAGGGTTAGGTTTAATGGTTAGGATTAGGATTAGGGTTAAGGGTTAGGGTAAGGCTTAGGGGTTAGGGTGAAGGGTTAGGGTCAAGGGTTAGGGTTTTTGTTAGGCATAGCGTTGGGGTTAGAAGTAAGGGTTACTGTCAGTGTTAGGGTTGTAGGTAGGGTTACGGTTAGGGTTAGCGGTTTAGAATTAGGGTTAGGGATTAGGTGTCACAGTGATGACTAGGAGATAGGGTTAGAATTATGGGATAGGGGTTGTTCTCAGGAAATGGGTTATGCATTAACGTTAGGATAAGAGGTTAAAGTTAGGCGCACGGTGAGGTTTACGTGTTAAGGGGAGAAATAGGAACAGGGTTGGGTGTTATGTTCAGGGTTAGGGTTATCTGTTAAAGGTATTGTTTATGCTTAGCGCACGGGCCCTGTCTGCATTAGGCGGGCGGGGGGAGTTTAGGGGGCTGGGATTGTACCCGGGAACACACTCTATCATACTCTGGGTATGGGCCCGTGGGTTTCATGCAGGACACAGTGGTAGAGCCTCCTTTCACGCATGGCACGGGAGGATTGCAGGCTTTCTAAACTCTAAGAAAGCAAGAAGTCTGAGAATTAGATTTAGGGTTAGGATTATGGTTACGGTTAAGGATGAAGTTTAGTGTTAGGGTGAGGGCTTAGGGTTAGGGATTAGGGTTAGGGTTAAAGGTTACTCTTAGGTTTAACGGTTACACTTTGGTTTAGGGTTGAGGTTTACGGTTAGGGTTAAGATGAGGGGTTAGGATTTGGTACAGGGTTAGGGTTAAGTTTTAGGTTTAGGGTTGAAGATTAGGATTAGGGTTAGGATTAAAGGTTAGCGTGAGAGTTAACGCTTAGGGTTAAGGTTAAGAGTTAGGGTTTAGGGTTAGGGTTAGGGTTAGTTTTAGGGTTAGAGTTATGTGCTATGGTTTGTGTTAGAGGTTAGGGTTAGGTTTACTGGTCACGGTTAGGGTTACGTTTAGGGGTTAGCATTAGGGTTAGGGTTATGGTTACGGTTAAGTGATAGGATTAGGGTTAAGTGTTGGGCTTCGGGTTAGGGTTTAGTGTTAAGGTTAGCATTAAGGATTAGGGTCAGGGTCAGGGTTAAATGCTTGGGTGCGGGTAATGGTTAGGGTCAGGGTTAAGGTTCACGGATAGAGTTAGTGTTAAGTGTTACGTGTAGGTTTAGGGTTCAGGGTTAGTGTTTGCATTAGGGCTTAAGGTTAGGATTAGGCGGTAGGTTAGATTTAGGGTTAGATCTAGGCGTTAGGGTAAGGGCTAGCATTAGGGTTAAGAGATAGGTTTAGGTTTAATGCTTAGGATTAGGGTTAGGGTTTGGGGTTAAAGTAAGTGTTAGCGGTTAGGTTTAAGGATCCAAGGTTAAGGTTATTTTTAGCTGAAGTGTTAGGGTTAGGGATAAGGGATCCCATTAGCATTAAGGGTCTTCCTTCCTGTAGGGTTAAGGGTTAGGCTTAGAGTTAAAGGTTAAGGTTAGGGTCAGTGTTAAGATTTAGGGTGAGGGTTAACGGTTAGGGTAAAGGTTAAGCGTTAGGGTTACGGATTAGTGATTAGGGTTTTTGGTTAGTGTTAGGGTTAGCGGTTAGGAGTTAGTGTTTTATGAAGGGGTATGGTTAGAATTAGGATTGGGGTTAGAGTTAGGGTGAGGTATAGGGGTTAGGTTTAGGGGTTAGTTTTAGGGAAAAAGGATAGGATTAGGGTTACGGGTTGGGCTTAGGTTTAGGGTTAAAGTTTACTGCTAGGGTTAGGGATAGGGTTCAGGGTTAGCTTTAGGGGTTCTGGTTAGGGTTAGGTGTTAGGTTAGTGTCAGGGTTAGGTCTAGTCGTGAGGGTAAGGTTTAGGGTTAGCTTTAAGAGCTACGGTTAGGTTTAATGGTTAGGATTAGGACTAGGGTTAAGGGT
Source organism: Eulemur rufifrons (assembly GCF_041146395.1). Lineage (NCBI taxonomy): Eukaryota > Metazoa > Chordata > Mammalia > Primates > Lemuridae > Eulemur > Eulemur rufifrons. The sequence continues at coordinate 466,202 of NW_027182898.1, read as the reverse complement.
TAGGGTAAGGCTTAGGGGTTAGGGTGAAGGGTTAGGGTCAAGGGTTAGGGTTTTTGTTAAGCATAGCGTTGGGGTGAGAATTAAGGGTTACTGTCAGTGTTAGGGTTGTAGGTAGGGTTACGGTTAGGGTTAGCGGTATAGAATTAGGGTTAGGGATTAGGTGTCACAGTGATGACTAGCAGATAGGGTTAGAATTATGGGATAGGGTTTGTTCTCAGGAAATGGGTTATGCATTAACGTTAGGATAAGAGGTTAAAGTTAGGCGCACGGTGAGGTTTACGTGTTAAGGGGAGAAATAGGAACAGGGTTGGGTGTTATGTTCAGGGTTAGGGTTATCTGTTAAAGGTATTGTTTATGCTTGTTGCACGGGCCCTGTCTGCATTAGGCGGGCGGGGGGAGTTTAAGGGGCTGGGATTGTACCCGGGAACCCACTCTATCATACTCTGGGTATGGGCCCGTGGGTTTCATGGAGGACACAGTGGTAGAGCCTCCTTTCACTCATGGCATGGGAGGATTGCAGGATTTCTAAACTCTAAGAAAGCAAGAAGTCTGAGAATTAGATTTAGGGTTAGGATTATGGTTAGGGTTAAGGATGAAGTTTAGTGTTAGGGTGAGAGCTTAGGGTTAGGGATTAGGGTTAGGGTTAAAGGTTACTCTTAGGTTTAACGGTTACACTTTGGTTTAGGGTTGAGGTTTACGGTTAGGGTTAAGATGAGGGGTTAGGGTTAGGTACAGGGTTAGGGTTAAGTGTTAGGTTTAGGGTTGAAGATTAGTATTAGGGTTAGGATTAAAGGTTAGCGTGAGAGTTAACGCTTAGGGTTAAGGTTAAGAGTTAGGGTTTAGGGTTAGGGTTAGGGTTAGGGTTAGTTTTAGGGTTAGAGTTATGTGCTCTGGTTTGTGTTAGAGGTTAGGGTTAGGTTTACTGGTCACGGTTAGGGTTACGTTTAGGGGGTAGCATTATGGTTAGGGTTAGGTTTAAGGGATAGGATTAGGGTTAAGTGTTGGGCTTAGGGTTAGGGTTTAGTGTTAGGTTTATCATTAAGGATTAGGGTTAGAATCAGGGTTAAATGCTTGGGTGCGGGTAATGGTTAGGGTCAGGGTTAAGGTTCACGGATAGGGTTAGTGTTAAGGGTTACGGGTAGGTTTAGGGTTCATGGTTAGTGTTAGCATTAGGGCTTAAGGTTAGGATTAGGCGGTAGATTAGATTTAGGGTTAGATCTAGGCGTTAGGGTAAGGGCTAGCGTTAGGGTTAAGAGATAGGGTTAGGTTTAATGCTTAGGATTAGGGTTAGGGAATGGGGTTAAAGTAAGTGTTAGGGGTTAGGTTTAAGGATCCAAGGTTAGGGTTATTTTTAGCTGTAGTGTTAGGGTTAGGGATAAGGGATCCCATTAGCATTAAGGGTCTTCCTTACTGTAGGGTTAAGGGTTAGGCTTAGAGTTAAAGGTTAGGTTAGGGTCAGTGTTAAGATTTAGGGTGAGGGTTGATGGTCAGGATAAAGGTTAAGCGTTAGGGTTAGGGATTAGTGATTAGGGTTTTTGGTTAGTGTTAGGGTTAGCGGTTAGGAGTTAGTGTTTTATGAAGGCGTATGGTTAGAATTAGGATTGGGTTTAGAGTTAGGGTGAGGTATACGGGTTAGGTTTAGGGGTTAGTTTTAGGGTAAAAGGATAGGATTAGGGTTACGGGTTGGGCTTAGGTTTAGGGTTAAAGTTTACTGCTAGGGTTAGGGATAGGGTTCAGGGTTAGCTTTAGGGGTTCTGCTTAGGGTTAGGTGTTAGGTTAGTGTCAGGGTTAGGTCTAGTCGTGAGGGTAAGGTTTAGGGTTAGCTTTAAGAGCTAGGGTTAGGTTTAATGGTTAGGATTAGGATTAGGGTTAAGGGTTAGGGTAAGGCTTAGGGGTTAGGGTGAAGGGTTAGGGTCAAGGGTTAGGGTTTTTGTTAGGCATAGCGTTGGGGTTGGAAGTAAGGGTTACTGTCAGTGTTAGGGTTGTAGGTAGGGTTACGGTTAGGGTTAGCGGTTTAGAATTAGGGTTAGGGATTAGGTGTCACAGTGATGACTAGGAGATAGGGTTAGAATTATGGGATAGGGCTTGTTCTCAGGAAATGGGTTATGCATTAACGTTAGGATAAGAGGTTAAAGTTAGGCGCACGGTGAGGTTTACGTGTTAAGGGGAGAAATAGGAACAGGGTTGGGTGTTATGTTCAGGGTTAGGGTTATCTGTTAAAGGTATTGTTTATGCTTAGCGCACGGGCCCTGCCTGCATTAGGCGGGCAGGTGGAGTTTAGGGGGCTGGGATTGTACCCGGGAACCCACTCTATCATACTCTGGGTATGGGCCCATGGGTTTCATGCAGGACACAGTGGTAGAGCCTCCTTTCACGCATGGCATCGGAGGATTGCAGGCTTTCTAAACTCTAAGAAAGCAAGAAGTCTCAGAATTAGATTTAGGGTTAGGATTATGGTTAGGGTTAAGGATGAAGTTTAGTGTTAAGCTGAAGGCTTAGGCTAGGGATTAGGGTTAGGGTTAAAGGTTACTCTTTAGTTTAACGGTTACACTTTGGTTTAGGGTTGAGGTTTACGGTTAGGGTTAAGATGAGGGGTTAGGGTTTGGTACAGGGTTAGGGTTAAGTGTTAGGTTTAGGGTGGAAGATTAGGATTAGGGTTAGGATTAAAGGTTAGCGTGAGAGTTAACGCTTAGGGTTAAGGTTAAGAGTTAGGGTTTAGGGTTAGAGTTAGGGTTAGGGTTAGTTTTAGGGTTAGAGTTATGTGCTATGGTTTGTGTTAGAGGTTAGGGTTAGGTTTACTGGTCACGGTTAGGGTTACGTTTAGGGGGTAGCATTAGGGTTAGGGTTAGGGTTAAGGGATAGGTTTAGGGTTAAGTGTTGGCCTTAGGGTTAGGGTTTAGTGTTAAGGTTATCATTAAGGATTAGGGTTAGGGTCAGGGTTAAATGCTTGGGTGCGGGTAATGGTTAGGGTCAGAGTTTAGGTTCACGGATAGGGTTAGTGTTAAGGGTTACGGGTAGGTTTAGAGTTCAGGGTTAGTGTTAGCATTAGGGCTTAAGGTTAGGATTAGGCTGGAGGTTAGATTTAGGGTTAGATCTAGGCGTTAGGGTAAGGGGTAGCGTTAGGTTTAAGAGATAGGGTTAGGTTTAATGCTTAGGATTAGGGTTAGGGTTTGGGGTTAAAGTAAGTGTTAGGGGTAAGGTTTAAGGATCCAAGGTTAGGGATATTTTTCGCTGTAGTGTTAGGGTTAGGGATAAGGGATCCCATTAGCATTAAGGGTCTTCCTTACTGTAGGGTTAAGGGTTAGGCTTAGAGTTAAAGGTTAAGGTTAGGGTCAGTGTTAAGATTTAGGGTGAGGGTTAACGGTCAGGGTAAAGGTTAAGCGTTAGGGTTAGGGATTAGTGATTAGGGTTTTTGGTTAGTGTTAGGGTTAGCGGTTAGGAGTTAGTGTTTTATGAAGGGGTATGGTTAGAATTAGGATTGGCGTTAGAGTTAGGGTGAGGTATAGGGGTTAGGTTTAGGGGTTAGTTTTAGGGTAAAAGGATAGGATTAGGGTTACGGGTTGGCCTTAGGTTTAGGGTTAAAGTTTACTGCTAGGGTTAGGGATAGGGTTCAGGGTTAGCTTTAGGGGTTCTGGTTAGGGTTAGGTGTTAGGTTAGTGTCAGGGTTAGGTCTAGTCGTGAGGGTAAGGTTTAGGGTTAGCTTTAAGAGCTAGGGTTAGGTTTAATGGTTAGGATTAGATTTAGGGTTAAGGGTTAGGGTAAGGCTTAGGGGTTAGGGTGAAGGGTTAGGGTCAAGGGTTAGGGTTTTTGTTAGGCATAGCGTTGGGGTTAGAAGTAAGGGTTACTGTCAGTGTTAAGGTTGTAGGTAGGGTTACGGTTAGGGTTAGCGGTTTAGAATTAGGGTTAGGGATTAGGTGTCACAGTGATGACTAGGAGATAGGGTTAGAATTATGGGATAGGGGTTGTTCTCAGGAAATGGGTTATGCATTAACGTTAGGATAAGAGGTTAAAGTTAGGCGCACGGTGAGGTTTACGTGTTAAGGGGAGAAATAGGAACAGGGTTGGGTGTTATGTTCAGGGTTAGGGTTATCTGTTAAAGGTATTGTTTATGCTTAGCGCACGGGCCCTGTCTGCATTAGGCGGGCGGGGGGAGTTTAAGGGGCTGGGATTGTACCCGGGAACCCACTCTATCATTCTTTGGGTATGGGCCCGTGGGTTTCATGGAGGACACAGTGGTAGAACCTCCTTTCACTCATGGCATGGGAGGATTGCAGGCTTTCTAAACTCTAAGAAAGCAAGAAGTCTGAGAATTAGATTTAGGGTTAGGATTATGGTTAGGGTTAAGGATGAAGTTTAGTGTTAAGCTGAAGGCTTAGGGTTAGGGATTAGGGTTAGGGTTAAAGGTTACTCTTAGGTTTAACTGTTACACTTTGGTTTAGGGTTGAGGTTTACGGTTAGGGTTAAGATGAGGGGTTAGGGTTAGGTACAGGGTTAGGGTTAAGTGTTAGGTTTAGGGTTGAAGATTAGGATTAGGGTTAGGATTAAAGGTTAGCGTGAGAGTTAACGCTTAGGGTTAAGGTTAAGAGTTAGGGTTTAGGGTTAGGGTTAGGGTTAGGTTTATCGTTAGTTTTAGGGGTAGAGTTATGTGCTATGGTTTGTGTTAGAGGTTAGGGTTAGGTTTACTGGTCACGGTTAGGGTTACGTTTAGGGGGTAGCATTAGGGTTAGGGTTAGGTTTAAGGGATAGGATTAGGGTTAAGTGTTGGGCTTAGGGTTAGGGTTTAGTGTTAGGTTTATAATTAAGGATTAGGGTTAGAATCAGGGTTAAATGCTTGGGTGCGGGTAATGGTTAGGGTCAGGGTTAAGGTTCACGGATAGGGTTAGTGTTAAGGGTTACGGGTAGGTTTAGGGTTCATGGTTAGTGTTAGCATTAGGGCTTAAGGTTAGGATTAGGCGGTAGATTAGATTTAGGGTTAGATCTAGGAGTTAGGGTAAGGGCTAGCGTTAGGGTTAAGAGATAGGGTTAGGTTTAATGCTTAGGATTAGGGTTAGGGTTTGGGGTTAAAGTAAGTGTTAGGGGTTAGGTTTAAGGATCAAAGGTTAGGGTTATTTTTAGCTGTAGTGTTAGGGTTAGGGATAAGGGATCCCATTTGCATTAAGGGTCTTCCTTACTGTAGGGTTAAGGGTTAGGCTTAGAGTTAAAGGTTAGGTTAGGGTCAGTGTTAAGATTTAGGGTGAGGGTTAACGGTCAGGGTAAAGGTTAAGCGTTAGGGTTAGGGATTAGTGATTAGGGTTTTTGGTTAGTGTTAGGGTTAGCGGTTAGGAGTTAGTGTTTTATGAAGGGGTATGGTTAGAATTAGGATTGGGTTTAGAGTTAGGGTGAGGTATACGGGTTAGGTTTAGGGGTTAGTTTTAGGGTAAAAGGATAGGATTAGGGTTACGGGTTGGGCTTAGGTTTAGGGTTAAAGTTTACTGCTAGGGTTAGGGATAGGGTTCAGGGTTAGCTTTAGGGGTTCTGGTTAGGGTAAGGTGTTAGGTTAGTGTCAGGGTTAGGTCTAGTCGTGAGGGTAAGGTTTAGGGTTAGCTTTAAGAGCTAGGGTTAGGTTTAATGGTTAGGATTAGGATTAGGGTTAAGGGTTAGGGTAAGGCTTAGGGGTTAGGGTGAAGGGTTAGGGTCAAGGGTTAGGGTTCTTGTTAGGCATAGCGTTGGGGTTGGAAGTAAGGGTTACTGTCAGTGTTAGGGTTGTAGGTAGGGTTACGGTTAGGGTTAGCGGTTTAGAATTAGGGTTAGGGATTAGGTGTCACAGTGATGACTAGGAGATAGGGTTAGAATTATGGGATAGGGCTTGTTCTCAGGAAATGGGTTATGCATTAACGTTAGGATAAGAGGTTAAAGTTAGGCGCACGGTGAGGTTTACGTGTTAAGGGGAGAAATAGGAACAGGGTTGGGTGTTATGTTCAGGGTTAGGGTTATCTGTTAAAGGTATTGTTTATGCTTAGCGCACGGGCCCTGCCTGCATTAGGCGGGCAGGTGGAGATTAGGGGGCTGGGATTGTACCCGGGAACCCACTCTATCATACTCTGGGTATGGGCCCATGGGTTTCATGCAGGACACAGTGGTAGAGCCTCCTTTCACGCATGGCATCGGACGATTGCAGGCTTTCTAAACTCTAAGAAAGCAAGAAGTCTGAGAATTAGATTTAGGGTTAGGATTCTGGTTAGGGTTAAGGATGAAGTTTAGTGTTAAGCTGAAGGCTTAGGGTTAGGGCTTAGGGTTAGGGTTAAAGGTTACTCTTAGGTTTAACGGTTACACTTTGGTTTAGGGTTGAGGTTTACGGTTAGGGTTAAGATGAGGGGTTAGGGTTTGGTACAGGTTTAGGGTTAAGTGTTAGGTTTAGGGTTGAAGATTAGGATTAGGGTTAGGATTAAAGGTTAGCGTGAGAGTTAACGCTTAGGGTTAAGGTTAAGAGTTAGGGTTTAGGGTTAGGGTTAGGGTTAGGGTTAGTTTTAGGGTTAGAGTTATGTGCTATGGTTTGTGTTAGAGGTTAGGGTTAGGTTTACTGGTCACGGTTAGGGTTACGTTTAGGGGGTAGCATTAGGGTTAGGGTTAGGCTTAAGGGATAGGTTTAGGGTTAAGTGTTGGCCTTACGGTTAGGGTTTAGTGTTAAGGTTATCATTAAGGATTAGGGTTAGGGTCAGGGTTAAATTCTTGGGTGCGGGTAATGGTTAGGGTCAGGGTTTAGGTTCACGGATACGGTTAGTGTTAAGAGTTACGGGTAGGTTTAGGGTTCAGGGTTAGTGTTAGCATTAGGGCTTAAGGTTAGGATTAGGCGGGAGGTTAGATTTAGGGTTAGATCTAGGCGTTAGGGTAAGGGCTAGCGTTAGGGTTAAGAGATAGGGTTAGGTTTAATGCTTAGGATTAGGGTTAGGGTTTGGGGTTAAAGTAAGTGTTAGAGGTTAGGTTTAAGGATCAAAGGTTAGGGATATTTTTAGCTGTAGTGTTACGGTTAGGGATAAGGGATCCCATTAGCATTAAGGGTCTTCCTTACTGTAGGGTTAAGGGTTAGGCTTAGAGTTAAAGGTTAAGGTTAGGGTCACTGTTAAGATTTAGGGTGAGGGTTAACGGTCAGGGTAAAGGTTAAGCGTTAGGGTTAGGGATTAGTGATTAGGGTTTTGGTTAGTATTAGGGTTAGCGGTTAGGGGTTAGTGTTTTATGAAGGGGTAAGGTTAGAATTAGGATTGGGGTTAGAGTTAGGGTGAGGTATAGGGGTTAGGTTTAGGGGATAGTTTTAGGGTAAAAGGATAGGATTAGGGTTACGGGTTGGGCTTAGGTTTAGGGTTAAAGTTTACTGCTAGGGTTAGGGATAGGGTTCAGGGTTAGCTTTAGGGGTTCTGGTTAGAGTTAGGTGTTAGGTTAGTGTCAGGGTTAGGTCTAGTCGTGAGGGTAAGGTTTAGGGTTAGCTTTAAGAGCTAGGGTTAGGTTTAATGGTTAGGATTAGGAATAGGGTTAAGGGTTAGGGTAAGGCTTAGGGGTTAGGGTGAAGGGTTAGGGTCAAGGGTTAGGGTTTTTGTTAGGCATAGCGTTGGGGTTAGAAGTAAGGGTTACTGTCAGTGTTAGGGTTGTAGGTAGGGTTACGGTTAGGGTTAGCGGTTTAGAATTAGGGTTAGGGATTAGGTGTCACAGTGATGACTAGGAGATAGGGTTAGAATTATGGGATAGGGGTTGTTCTCAGGAAATGGGTTATGCATTAACGTTAGGATAAGAGGTTAAAGTTAGGCGCACGGTGAGGTTTACGTGTTAAGGGGAGAAATAGGAACAGGGTTGGGTGTTATGTTCAGGGTTAGGGTTATCTGTTAAAGGTATTGTTTATGCTTAGCGCACGGGCCCTGTCTGCATTAGGCGGGCGGGGGGAGTTTAGGGGGCTGGGATTGTACCCGGGAACCCACTCTATCATACTCTGGGTATGGGCCCGTGGGTTTCATGCAGGACACAGTGGTAGAGCCTCCTTTCACGCATGTCATGGGAGAATTGCAGGCTTTCTAAACTCTAAGAAAGCAAGAAGTCTGAGAATTAGATTTAGGGTTAGGATTCTGGTTAGGGTTAAGGATGAAGTTTAGTGTTAGGGTGAGGGCTTAGGATTAGGGATTAGGGTTAGGGTTAAAGGTTACTCTTAGGTTTAACGGTTACACTTTGGTTTAGGGTTGAGGTTTACGGTTAGGGTTAAGATGAGTGGTTAGGGTTTGGTACAGGGTTAGTGTTAAGTGTTAGGTTTAGGGTTGAAGATTAGGATTAGGGTTAGGATTAAAGGTTAGCGTGAGAGTTAACGCTTAGGGTTAAGGTTAAGAGTTAGGGTTTAGGGTTAGGGTTAGGGTTAGGGTTAGTTTTAGGGTTAGAGTTATGTGCTATGGTTTGTGTTAGAGGTTAGGGTTAGGAACTGGTCACGGTGAGGGTTACATTTAGGGGTTAGCATTAGGGTTAGGGTTAAGGGATAGGATTAGGGTTAAGTGTTGGGCTTCGGGTTAGGGTTTAGTGTTAGGGTTATCATTAAGGATTAGGGGTATGGTCAGGGTTAAATGCTTGGGTGCGGGTAATGGTTAGGGTCAGGGTTAAGGTTCACGGATAGGGTTAGTGTTAAGGGTTACGGGTAGGTTTAGGGTTCAGGGTTAGAGTTAGCATTAGGGCTTAAGGTTAGGATTAGGTGGTAGGTTAGATTTAGGGTTAGATCTAGGCGTTAGGGTAAGGGTTAGCGTTAGGGTTAAGAGATAGGGTTAGGTTTAATGCTTAGGATTAGGGTTAGGGTTTGGGGTTAAAGTAAGTGTTAGGGGTTAGGTTTAAGGATCAAAGGTTAGGGTTATTTTTAGCTGTAGTGTTAAGGTTAGGGATAAGGGATCCCATTAGCATTAAGGGTCTTCCTAGGCCGGGCGTGGTTGCTCACGCCTGTAATCCTAGCACTCTGGGAGGCCGAGGTGGGCGGATCGTTTGAGCTCAGGAGTTCCAGACCAGCCTGAGCAAGAGCGAGACCCCATCTCTACTAAAAATAGAAAGAAATTATATGGACAGCTAAAAATATATATAGAAAAAAAAAATTAGCCGGGCATGGTGGTGCTTGCCTGTAGTCCCAGTTACTCAGAAGGCTGAGACAGGAGGATCGCTTGAGCCCAGGAGTTTGAGGTTGCTGTGAGCTTCGCTGACGCCACGGCACTCACTTTCGCCTGGGCAACAGAGTGAGACTCTCTCTCAAAAAAAAAAAAAAAAAAAAAAAGGGTCTTCCTTACTGTAGGGTTAAGGGTTAGGCTTAGAGTTAAAGGTTAAGGTTAGGGTCAGTGTTAAGATTTAGGGTGAGGGTTAACGGTTAGGGTAAAGGTTAAGCGTTAGGGTTACGGATTAGTGATTAGGGTTTTTGGTTAGTGTTAGGGTTAGCGGTTAGGAGTTAGTGTTTTATGAAGGGGTATGGTTAGAACTAGGATTGGGGTTAGAGTTAGGGTGAGGTATAGGGGTTAGGTTTAGGGGTTAGTTTTAGGGTAAAAGGATAGGATTAGGGTTACGGGTTGGGCTTAGGTTTAGGGTTAAAGTTTACTGCTAGGGTTAGGGATAGGGTTCAGGGTTAGCTTTAGGGGTTCTGGTTAGGGTTAGGTGTTAGGTTAGTGTCAGGGTTAGGTCTAGTCGTGAGGGTAAGGTTTAGGGTTAGCTTTAAGAGCTAGGGTTAGGTTTAATGGTTAGGATTAGGATTAGGGTTAAGGGTTATGGTAAGGCTTAGGGGTTAGCGTGAAGGATTAGGGTCAAGGGTTAGGGTTTTTGTTAGGCATAGCGTTGGGGTTAGAAGTAAGGGTTACTGTCAGTGTTAGGGTTGTAGGTAGGGTTACGGTTAGGGTTAGCGGTTTAGAATTAGGGTTAGGGATTAGGTGTCACAGTGATGACTAGGAGATAGGGTTAGAATTATGGGATAGGGGTTGTTCTCAGGAAATGCGTTATGAATTAACGTTAGGATAAGATGTTAAAGTTAGGCGCACGGTGAGGTTTACGTGTTAAGGGGAGAAATAGGAACAGGGTTGGGTGTTATGTTCAGGGTTAGGGTTATCTGTTAAAGGTATTGTTTATGCTTAGCGCACGGGCCCTGTCTGCATTAGGCGGGTGGGGGGAGTTTAGGGGGCAGTGATTGTACCCGGGAACCCACTCTATCATACTCTGGGTATGGGCCCGTGGGTTTCATGCAGGACACAGTGGCAGAGCCTCCTTTCACGCATGGCATGGGAGGATTGCAGGCTTTCTAAACTCTAAGAAAGCAAGAAGTCTGAGAATTAGATTTAGGGTTAGGATTATGGTTAGGGTTAAGGATGAAGTTTAGTGTTAGGGTGAAGGCTTAGGGTTAGGGATTAGGGTTAGGGTTAAAGGTTACTCTTAGGTTTAACGGTTACACTTTGGTTTCGGGTTGAGGTTTACGGTTAGGGTTAAGATGAATGGTTAGGGTTAGGTACAGGGTTAGGGTTAAGTGTTAGGTTTAGGGTTGAAGATTAGGATTAGGGTTAGGATTAAAGGTTAGCGTGAGAGTTAACGCTTAGGGTTGGGGTTAAGAGTTAGGGTTTAGGGTTAGAGTTACGGTTAGGGTTAGTTTTAGGGTTAGAGTTATGTGCTATGGTTTGTGTTAGAGGTTAGAGTTAGGTTTACTGGTCCCGGTTAGGGTTAGGTTTAGGGGTTAGCATTAGGGTTAGGGTTAGTGTTAGGGTTAAGGGATAGGATTAGGGTTAAGTGTTGGGCTTAGGCTTAGGGTTTAGTGTTAGGGTTATCATTAACGATTAGGGGTAGGGTCAGAGTTAAATGCTTGGGTGCGGGTAATGGTTAGGGTCAGGGTTAAGGTTCACCGATAGGGTTAGTGTTAAGGGTTACGGGTAGGTTTAGGGTTCAGTGTTAGAGTTAGCATTAGGGCTTAAGGTCAGGATTAGGCGGTAGGTTAGATTTAGGGTTAGATCTAGGCGTTAGGGAAAGGGCTAGCCTTAGGGTTAAGAGATAGGGTTAGGTTTAATGCTTAGGATTAGGGTTTTGGTTTGGGGTTAAAGTAAGTGTTAGGGGTTAGGTTTAAGGATCAAATGTTAGGGTTATTGTTAGCTGTAGTGTTAGGGTTAGGGATAAGGGATCCCATTAGCATTAAGGGTCTTCCTTACTGTAGGGTTAAGGGCTAGGCTTAGAGTTAAAGGTGAAGGTTAGGGTCAGTGTTAAGATTTAGGGTGAGGGTTACCGGTTAGGGTAAAGGTTAAGCGTTAGGGTTAGGGATTAGTGATTAGGGTTTTTGGTTAGTGTTAGGGTTAGCGGTTAGGAGTTAGTGTTTTATGAAGGGGTATGGTTAGAATTAGGATTGGGGTTAGAGTTAGGGTGAGGTATAGGGGTTAGGTTTAGGGGTTAGTTTTAGAGTAAAAGGATAGGATTAGGGTTACGGGTTGGGCTTAGGTTTAGGGTTAAAGTTTACTGCTAGGGTTAGGGATAGGGTTCAAGATTAGCTTTAGGGGTTCTGGTTAGGGTTAGGTGTTAGGTTAGTGTCAGGGTTAGGTCTAGTCGTGAGGGTAAGGTTTAGGATTAGCTTTAAGAGCTAGGGTTAGGTTTAATGGTTAGGATTAGGATTAGGGTTAAGGGTTAGGGTAAGGCTTAGGGGTTAGGGTGAAGGGTTAGGGTCAAGGGTTCGGGTTTTTGTTAGGCATAGCATTGGGGTTAGAAGTAAGGGTTACTGTCAGTGTTAGGATTGTAGGTAGGGTTACGGTTAGGGTTAGCGGTTTAGAATTAGGGTTAGGGATTAGGTGTCACAGTGATGACTAGGAGATAGGGTTAGAATTATGGGATAGGGGTTGTTCTCAGGAAATGGGTTATGCATTAACGTTAGGATAAGAGGTTAAAGTTAGGCACACGGTGAGGTTTACGTGTTAAGGGGAGAAATAGGAACAGGGTTGGGTGTTATGTTCAGGGTTAGGGTTATCTGTTAAATGTATTGTTTATGCTTAGCGCACGGGCTGTGTCTGCATTAGGCGGGCGGGGAAGTTTAGGGGGATGGAATTGTACCCGGGATCCCACTCTATCATACTCTGGGTATGGGCCTGTGGGTTTCATGCAGGACACAGTGGTAGAGCCTCCTTTCACGCATGGCATGGGAGGATTGCAGGCTTTCTAAACTCTAAGAAAGCAAGAAGTCTGAGAATTAGATTTAGGGTTAGGATTATGGTTAGGGTTAAGGATGAAGTTTAGTGTTAGAGTGAGGGCTTAGGGTTAGGGATTAGGGTTAGGGTTAAAGGTTACTCTTAGGTTTAACGGTTACACTTTGGTTTCGGGTTGAGGTTTACGGTTAGGGTTAAGATGAGGGGTTAGGGTTTGGTACAGGGTTAGGGTTAAGTGTTAGGTTTAGGGTTGAAGATTAGGATTAGGGTTAGCATTAAAGGTTAGCGTGAGAGTTAACGCTTAGGGTTAAGGTTAAGAGTTAGGGTTTAGGGTTAGGGTTAGGGTTAGGGTTAGTTTTAGGGTTAGAGTTATGTGCTATGGTTTGTGTTAGAGGTTAGGTTTAGGTTTACTGGTTAGGGTTAGGGTTACGTTTAGGGGTTAGCATTAGGGTTATGGTTAGGGTTAAGGGATAGGATTAGGGTTAAGTGTTGGGCTTAGGGTTAGGGTTTAGTGTTAGGGTTATCATTAAGGATTAGGGGTAGGGTCAGGGTTAAATGCTTGGGTGCGGGTAATGGTTAGGGTCAGGGTTAAGGTTCACGGATAGGGTTAGTGTTAAGGGTTACGGGTAGGTTTAGGATTCAGGGTTAGAGTTAGCATTAGGGCTTAAGGTTAGGATTAGGCGGTAGGTTAGATTTAGGGATAGATCTAGGCGTTAGGGTAAGGGCTAGCGTTAGGGTTAAGAGATAGGGTTAGGTTTAATGCTTAGGATTAGGGTTAGGGTTTGGGGTTAAAGTAAGTGTTAGGGGTTAGGTTTAAGGATCAAAGGTTAGGGTTATTTTTAGCTGTAGTGTTAGGGTTAGGGATAAGGGATCCCATTTGCATTAAGGGTCTTCCTTACTGTAGGGCTAAGGGTTAGGCTTAGAGTTAAAGGTTAAGGTTAGGGTCAGTGTTAAGATTTAGGGTGAGGGTTTACGGTCAGGGTAAAGGTTAAGCGTTCGGGTTAGGGATTAGTGATTAGGGTTTTTGGTTAGTGTTAGGGTTAGCGGTTAGGAGTTAGTGTTTTATGAAGGGGTATGGTTAGAATTAGGATTGGGGTTAGAGTTAGGCTGAGGTATAGGTGTTAGGTTTAGGGGTTAGATTTAGGGTAAAAGGATAGGATTAGGGTTGCGGGTTGGGCTTAGGTTTAGGGTTAAAATTTATTGCTAGGGTTAGGGATAGGGTTCAGGGTTCGCTTTAGGGGTTCTGGTTAGGATTAGGTGTCAGGTTAGTGTCAGGGTTAGGTCTAGTCGTGAGGGTAAGGTTTAGGGTTAGCGTTAAGAGCTAGGGTTAGGTTTAATGGTTAGGATTAGGATTAGGGTTAAGGGTTAGGGTAAGGCTTAGGGGTTAGGGTGAAGGATTAGGGTCAAGGGTTAGGGTTTTTTTTAGGCATAGCGTTGGGGTTAGAAGTAAGGGTTACTGTCAGTTTTAGGGTTGTAGGTAGGGTTACGGTTAGGGTTAGCGGTTTAGAATTAGGGTTAGGGATTAGGTGTCACAGTGATGACTAGGAGATAGGGTTAGAATTATGGGATAGGGCTTGTTCTCAGGAAATGGGTTATGCATTAACGTTAGGATAAAAGGTTAAAGTTAGGCGCACGGTGAGGTTTACGTGTTAAGGGGAGAAATAGGAACAGGGTTGGGTGTTATGTTCAGGGTTAGGGTTATCTGTTAAAGGTATTGTTTATGCTTAGCGCACGGGCCCTGTCTGCATTAGGCGGGCGGGGGGAGTTTAGGGGGCTGGGATTGTACCCGGGAACCCACTCTATCATACTCTGGGTATGGGCCCGTGGGTTTCATGCAGGACACAGTGGTAGAGCCTCCTTTCACACATGGCATGGGAGGATTGCAGGCTTTCTAAACTCTAAGAAAGCAAGAAGTCTGAGAATTAGATTTAGGGTTAGGATTATGGTTAGGGTTAAGGATGAAGTTTAGTGTTAGGGTGAGGGCTTAGGGTTAGGGTTAAAGGTTACTCTTAGGTTTAACGGTTACACTTTGGTTTAGGGTTGAGGTTTACGGTTAGGGTTAAGATGAGGGGTTAGGGTTTGGTACAGTGTTAGGGTTAAGTGTTAGGTTTAGGGTTGAAGATTAGGATTAGGGTTAGGATTAAAGGTTAGCGTGAGAGTTAACGCTTAGGGTTAAGGTTAAGAGTTAGGGTTTAGGGTTAGGGTTAGGGTTAGGGTTAGTTTTAGGGTTAGAGTTATGTGCTATGGTTTGTGTTAGAGGTTAGGGTTAGGTTTACTGGTCACGGTTAGGGTTACGTTTAGGGGGTAGCATTAGGGTTAGGGTTAGGGTTAAGGGATAGGATTAGTGTTAAGTGTTGGGCTTAGGGTTAGGGTTTAGTGTTAGGTTTATCATTAAGGATTAGGGTTAGAATCAGGGTTAAATGCTTGGGTGCGGGTAATGGTTAGGGTCAGGTTTAAGGTTCACGGATAGGGTTAGTGTTAAGGGTTACGCGTAGGTTTAGGGTTCAGGGTTAGTGTTAGCACTAGGGCTTAAGGTTAGGATTAGGCGGTAGGTTAGATTTAGGGTTAGATCTAGGCGTTAGGGTAAGGGTAAGCGTTAGGGTTAAGAGATAGGGTTAGGTTTAATGCTTAGGATTAGGGTTAGGTTTAGGGGTTAAAGTAAGTGTTAGGGGTTAGGTTTAAGGATCCAAGGTTAGGGTTATTTTTAGCTGTAGTGTTAGGGTTAGGGATAAGGGATCCCATTAGCATTAAGGGTCTTCCTTACTGAAGGGCTAAGGGTTAGGCTTAGAGTTAAAGGTTAAGGTTAGGGTCAGTGTTAAGATTTAGGGTGAGGGTTAACGGTTAGGGTAAAGGTTAAGCGTTCGGTTTAGGGATTAGTGATTAGGGTTTTTGGTTATTGTTAGGGTTAGCGGTTAGGAGTTAGTGTTTTATGAAGGGGTATGGTTAGAATTAGGATTGGGGTTAGAGTTAGGGTGAGGTATACGGGTTAGGTTTAGGGGATAGTTTTAGGGTAAAAGGATAGGATTAGGGTTGCGGGTTGGGCTTAGGTTAGGATTAAAGTTTACTGCTTGGGATAGGGATAGGGTTCAGGGTTAGCTTTAGGGGTTCTGGTTAGGGTTATGCGTTAGGTTAGTGTCAGGGTTAGGTCTAGTCGTGAGGGTAAGGTTTAGGGTTAGCTTTAAGAGCTAGGGTTAGGTTTAATGGTTAGGATTAGAATTAGGGTTAAGGGTTAGGGTAAGGCTTAGGGGTTAGGATGAAGGGTTAGGGTCAAGGGTTAGGGTTTTTGTTAGGCATAGCGTTGGGGTTAGAAGTAAGGTTTACTGTCAGTGTTAGGGTTGTAGGTAGGGTTACGGTTAGGGTTAGTGGTTTAGAATTAGGGCTAGGGATTAGGTGTCACAGTGATGACTAGGAGATAGGGTTAGAATTATGGGATAGGGGCTGTTCTCAGGAAATGGGTTATGCATTAACGTTAGGATAAGAGGTTAAAGTTAGGCGCACGGTGAGGTTTACGTGTTAAGGGGAGAAATAGGAACAGGGTTGGGTGTTATGTTCAGGGTTAGGGTTATCTGTTAAAGGTATTGTTTATGCTTAGCGCACGAGCCCTGTCTGCATTAGGCGGGCGGGGGGAGTTTAGGGGCTGGGATTGTACCCGGGAACCCACTCTATCATACTCTGGGTATGGGCCCGTGGGTTTCATGCAGGACACAGTGGTAGAGCCTCCTTTCACGCATGGCATGGGAGGATTGCAGGCTTTCTAAACTCTAAGAAAGCAAGAAGTCTGAGAATTAGATTTAGGGTTAGGATTCTGGTTAGGGTTAAGGATGAAGTTTAGTGTTAGGGTGAGGGCTTATGGTTAGGGAATAGGGTTAGGGTTAAAGGTTACTCTTAGGTTTAACGGTTACACTTTGCTTTAGGGTTCAGGTTTACAGTTAGGGTTAACATGAGGGGTTAGGGTTTGGTACAGGGTTAGGGTTAAGTGTTAGGTTTAGGGTTGAAGATTAGGATTAGGGTTAGGATTAAAGGTTAGCGTGAGAGTTAACGCTTAGGGTTAAGGTTAAGAGTTAGGGTTTACGGTTAAGGTTAGGGTTAGTTTTAGGGTTAGAGTTATGTGCTATGGTTTGTGTTAGAGGTTAGAGTTAGGTTTACTGGTCACGGTTAGGGTTACGTTTAGGGGTTAGCATTAGGGTTAGGGTTACTGTTAGGGTTAAGGGATAGGATTAGGGTTAAGTGTTGGACTTAGGGTTAGGGTTTAGTGATAGGGTTAGCATTAAGGATTAGGTTTAGGGTCAGGGTTAAATGCTTCGGTGCAGGTAATGGTTAGGGTCAGGGTTAAGGTTCACGGATAGGGTTAGTGTTAAGGGTTACGGGTAGGTTTAGGGTTCAGGGTTAGTGTTAGCATTAGGGCTTAAGGTTAGGATTAGGCGGTAGGTTAGATTTAGGGTTAGAGCTTGGCGTTAGGTTAAGGGCTAGCGTTAGGGTTAAGAGATAGGGTTAGGTTTAATGCTTAGGATTAGGGTTAGGGTTTGGGGTTAAAGTAAGTGTTAGGGGTTAGGTTTAAGGATCCAAGGTTAGGGTTATTTTTAGCTGTAGTGTTAGGGTTAGGGATAAGGGATCCCATTAGCATTAAGGGTCTTCCTTACTGTAGGGTTAAGGGTTAGGCTTAGAGTTAAAGGTTAAGGTTAGGGTCAGTGTTAAGATTTAGGGTGAGGGTTAACGGTTAGGGTAAAGGATAAGCGTTAGGGTTAGGGATTAGTGATTAGGGTTTTTGGTTAGTGTTAGGGTTAGCGGTTAGGAGTTAGTGTTTTATGAAGGGGTATGGTTAGAATTAGGATTGGGGTTAGAGTTAGGGTGAGGTATAGGGGTTAGGTTTAGGGGTTAGTTTTAGGGTAAAAGGATCGGATTAGGGTTACGGGTTGGGCTTAGGTTTAGGGTTAAAGTTTACTGCTGGGGTTAGGGATAGGGTTCAGGGTTATCTTTAGGGGTTCTCGTTAGGGTTAAACGCTGAACACCTGCAAATAATTTTAAACGTAGTGGTTAATTGAAAAGCTCTGCGGCATACTTCTTGGAACAAGTCAGTTACCTGTTCCCACGCAAAGAGGAGTATAGAGAACCATGGTGGATTTCCAGCTGATGAAGTAAAGGATTATTAAAGGAACGGGATGACAATGGGGATCATCGTCAATTCTCTGAAACAGAATCCGCCTTTTTCACCTGCCAAACACATGCCCACTACTCTTCTCTGGGGATAATAAAAACAAACCAACGATCTGACAGAGGGCCTGAACACCCATCCTGGCCGACCCCACAAAAAAAAGAAGCACCCTCCAGCTACTAATTATAATGCCAATTTGCAAAATTTCCCTGCATTTTTAAACAATGGAGAAATGATGGTGGGATGATACTTAGAAGAATGGCTTCTTGTCAGTCTCCACTGACAAAAATAGGCAACACCAAGTCAGCTACGCCTCAGCATAGTTATGTCCGTAGCAGCCATATTTGGTTTCACTACGCACATACACACGTCATCACAATTACGGTGAAACGTTGAAAACCTGCAAAGGATTTTCAACATACTGGTTAATTGAAAAGCTCTGAGGCATCCTTCTTAGAACAAACCAGTTTCCTGTGCCCACGCATAGAGAAGTATATAGAACCGTGGTGGCTTCCCAGATCATGAAGCAAAGGATTCTTAAAGGAACGGGATTACCAGGCGGATCCTGTTTAATTCTCTGAAACAGATCCGCAGATTTCACCTGCCATACTAATACCCACTTCTCCTCTCTGGGGATAATAAAAACAAACCAGCAAACTGACAGAGGGCCTGACCAACACATCCACACCGACCCCACAGGAAAAAAAAAAAAAAACCACCGTAGCCTCCAGCTACTAATTATAATGCTAACTTGCAAAATTTTCCTGCATTTTTAAACAATGGAAAAATGATGGTGAGATGATACTTAGAAGAATGGATTCTTGTCAGTCTCCACTAACAAAAATAGGCAAAACCAAGTCAGCTACGCCTCAGCATAGTTATGTCCGTCGCAGCCTTCTTGGGTTTCAGGAGGCACAAACAAACGTTATCACAATTATGGTGAAACGCTGAACACCTGCAAATAATTTTCAACGTAGTGGTTAATTGAAAAGCTCTGCGGCATACTTCTTGGAACAAGCCAGTTACCTGTTCCCACACAAAGAGGAGTATATAGAACCATGGTGGTTTTCCAGCTGATGAAGTAAACGATTATTAAAGGAACGGGATGACCATGAGGATCATCGTCAATTCTCTGAAACAGAATCCGCCCTTTTCACCTGCCAAACACATGCCCACTTCTCCTCTCTGGGGATAATAAAAACTAACCAGCGAACTGACAGAGCGCCTGACCCCCCCATCCACAACGACCACACAAAAAAAAAACCGTACCCTCCAGCTACTAATTATAATGCTAACTTGCAAAATTTCCCTGCATTTTAAAACAATGGAAAAATGGTGGTGGGATGATACTTAGAAGAATGGCTTCTTGTCTGTCTCCACAAACAGAAATAGGCAACACCAAGTCAGCTACTCCTCAGCATAGTTATGTCCGTCGCAGCCTTCTTGGGTTTCAGGAGGCACATACAAACCTTATCAAAATTATGGTGAAACGCTGAAAACCTGCAAATAATTTGCAACGTACAGGTTAATTTGAAAACTCTCCAGCATACTTCTTGGAACAAGCCAGGTACCTGTGCCCACGCATAGAGGAGTATATAGAAACATGGTGGAATCCCAGCTGATGAAGCAAAGGATATTTAAAGGAATGAGATGACCATGCGGATCCTGTTTAATTCTCTCAAACAGAATCCGCACTTTTCACCTGCCAAACACATGCCCACTTCTCCTCTCTGGGGACTATAAAAACAAACCAGTGAATTGACAGATGGCCTGACCAACCCATCCACACTGACCCCACAAAAAAAAAAAAAAGTACCCTCCAGCTACTAATTATAATGATAACTTGCAAAATTTCCCTGCATTTTTAAACAATGGAAAGATGATGGTGGGATGATACTTAGAAGAATGGCTTCTTGTCAGTATCGACTAACAAAAATAGGCAACACGAAGTCAGCTACGCCTCAGCATACTTATGTCCGTGGCAGCCATATTGGGTTTCAGGAGACACATACAAACGTTATAAGAATTATGGTGAAACGCTGAAAACCTGCAAATAGTTTTCAACGTACTGCTTAATTGAAAAGCTCTGCGGCATACTTCTTGGAACAAGCCAGTTACCTGTTCCCACGCAAAGAGGAGTATATAGAACCATGGTGGATTTCCAGCTGATGAAGCAAAAGTTTCCTAAAGGAACGGGATGAGCATGCGGATCCTGTTTCATTCTCTGAAACAGAATCCGAACTTTTCACCTGCCAAACACATGCCCACTTCTCCTCTCTGGGGATAATAAAAACTAACCAACGAACTGACAGAGGGCCTGACCCCCCCCATCAACATAGACCACACACAAAAAAAAACCGTACCCTCCAGCCACTAATTATAATGCTAACTTGCAAAATTTCCCTGCCTTTTAAAACAAGGGAAAAATGGTGGTGGGATGATACTTAGAAGAATGGATTCTTGTCTGTCTCCACTAACAAAAATAGGCAACACCTAGTCAGCTACTCCTCAGCATAGTTATGTCCGTCGCAGGCTTCTTGGGTTTCAGGAGGCACATACAAACGTTATCAAAATTACGGTGAAACGCTGAAAACCTGCAAATAATTTTCAACGTACTGGTTAATTTGAAAACTCTCCAGCATAATTCTTGGAACAAGCCAGGTACCTGTGCCCACGCATAGAGGAGTATATAGAAACATGGTGGAATCCCAGCTGATGAAGCAAAGGATGCTGAAAGGAATGAGATGACCATGCGGATCGTGTTTAATTCTCTGAAACAGAATCCGCACTTTTCACCTGCCAAACACATGCCCACTACTCTTCTCTGGGGATAATAAAAACAAACCAGCGATCTGACAGAGGGCCTGAACACCCATCCTGACCGACCCCACAAAACAAAAAAGTACCCTCCAGCTACTAATTATAATGCCAATTTGCAAAATTTCCCTGCATTTTTAAACAATGGAGAAATCATGGGGGGATGATACTTAGAAGAATGGCTTCTTGTCAGTCTCCACTGACAAAAATAGGCAACACCAAGTCAGCTACGCCTCAGCATAGTTATGTCCGTAGCAGCCATATTTGGTTTCAGTAGGCACATACACACGTTATCACAATTATGGTGAAACGCTGAAAACCTGCAAAGGATTTTCAACATACTGGTTAACTGAAAAGATCTGAGGCATGCTTCTTGGAACTAGCCAGTTTCCTGTGCCCACGCATAGATAAGTATATAGAACCATGGTGGATTCCCAGCTCATGAAGCAAAGGATTCTCAAAGGAACGGGATTACCATGCGGATCCTGTTTAATTCTCTGAAACAGATCCGCAGTTTTCACCTGCCATACTAATACCCACTTCTCCTCTCTGGGGATAATAAAAACAAACCAGCGAACTGACAGAGGGCCTGACCAACACATCCACACCGACCTCACAGGAAAAAAAAAAAAAAACACCGTAGCCTCCAGCTACTAATTATAATGCTAACTTGCAAAACTTTCCTGCATTTTTAAACAATGGAAAAATGATGGTGAGATGATACTTAGAAGAATGGATTCTTGTCAGTCTCCACTAACAAAAATAGGCAAAACCAAGTCAGCTACGCCTCAGCATAGTTCTGTCCGTCGCAGCCTTCTTGGGTTTCGGGAGGCACAAACAAACGTTATCACAATTATGGTGAAACGCTGAACACCTGCAAATAATTTTCAACGTACTGGTTAATTGAAAAGCTCTGCGGCATACTTCTTGGAACAAGCCAGTTACCTGTTCCCACGCAAAGAGGAGTATATAGAACCATGGTGGATTTCCAGCTGATGAAGTAAAGGATTATGAAAGGAACGGGATGACCATAGGGATCATCGTTAATTCTCTGAAACAGAATCCGCCCTTTTCACCTGCCAAACACATGCCCACTTCTCCTCTCTGGGGATAATAAAAACTAACCAGAGAACTGACAGAGGGCCTGACCCCCCGCCCATCCACATCGACCACACATACAAAAAAAAAAACCGTACCCTCCAGCTACTAATTATAATGCTAACTTGCAAAATTTCCCTGCCTTTTAAAACAATGGAAAAATGGTGGTGGGATAATACTTAGAAGAATGGCTTCTTGTCAGTCTCCACTAACAAAAATAGGCAACACCAAGTCAGCTACTCCTCAGCATAGTTATGTCCGTCGCAGCCTTCTTGGGTTTCAGGAGGCACAAACACACGTTATCACAATTATGGTGAAACGCTGAACACCTGCAAATAATTTTCAACGTAGTGGTTAATTGAAAAGCTCTGCGGCATACTTCTTGGAACAAGCCAGTTACCTGTTCCCACTCAAAGAGGAGTATATAGAACCATGGTGGATTTCCAGCTGACGAAGTAAAGGATTATTAAAGGAACGGGATGACCATGGGGATCATCGTTAATTCTCTGAGACAGAATCCGCCTTTTTCACCTGCCAAACACATGCCCACTTCTCCTCTCTGGGGATAATAAAAACTAACCAGCGAACTGACAGAGGGCCTGAGCCCCCCCTTCCAAATCGACCACACACACAAAAAAAAAACCGTACCCTCCAGCTACTAAGTATAATGCTAACTTGCAAAATTTCCCTGCATTTTAAAACAATGGAAAAATGGTGGTGGGATCAGACTTAGAAGAATGGCTTCTTGTCTGTCTCCACTAACAAAAATAGGCAACACCAAGTCAGCTACTCCTAGCATAGTTATGTCCGTCACAGCCTTCTTGGGTTTCAGGAGGGACATACAAACGTTATCAAAATTATGGTGAAACGCTGAACACCTGCAAATAATTTTCAACGTACTGGTTAATTTGAAAACTCTCCAGCATAATTCTTGGAACAAGCCAGGTACCTGTGCCCACGCATAGAGGAGTATATAGAAACATGGTGGAATCCCAGCTGATGAAGCAAAGGATTCTTAAAGGAATGAGATGACCATGCGGATCCTATTTAATCCTCTGAAACAGAATCCGCCCTTTTTACCTGCCAAACACATGCCTACCACTCTTCTCTGGGGATAATAAAAACAAACCAGCGATCTGACAGAGGGCCTGAACACTCATCCTGACCGACCCCACAAAACAAAAAAATACCCTCCAGCTACTAATTATAATGCCAATTTGCAAAATTTCCCTGCATTTTTAAACAATGGAGAAATGATGGTGGCATGATACTTAGAAGAATGGCTTCTTGTCAGTCTCCACTGACAAAAATAGGCAACACCAAGTCAGCTACGCCTAACCATAGTTATGTCCGTAGCAGCCATATTTGGTTTCAGTAGGCACATACACACGTTATCACAATTATGGTGAAATGCTGAAAACCTGCAAAGGATTTTCAACATACTGGTTAATTGAAAAGCTCTGAGGCATACTTCTTGGAACAAGCCAGTTTCCTGTGCCCACGCATAGAGAAGTACATAGAACCATGGTGGATTCCCAGCTCATGAAGCAAAGGATTCTTAAAGGAACGGGATTACCATGCGGATCCTGTTTAATTCTCTGAAACAGATCAGCAGTTTTCACCTGCCATACTAATACCCACTTCTCCTCTCTGGGCATAATAAAAACAAACGAGGGAACTGACAGAGGGCCTGACCAACACATCCACACCGACCCCACAGGAAAAAAAAAAAAAAAAACACCGTAGCCTCCAGCTACTAATTATAATGCTAACTTGCAAAACTTTCCTGCATTTTTAAACAATGGAAAAATGATGGTGAGATGATACTTAGAAGAATGGATTCTTGTCAGTCTCCACTAACAAAAATAGGCAAAACCAAGTCAGCTACGCCTCAGCATAGTTATGTCCGTCGCAGCCTTCTTGGGTTTCAGGAGGCACAATCAAACGTTATCACAATTATGGTGATACGCTGAACACCTGCAAATAATTTTCAACGTACTGGTTAATTGAAAAGCTCTGCGGCATACTTCTTGGAACAAGCCAGTTACCTGTTCCCACGCAAAGAGGAGTATATAGAACCATGGTGGATTTCCAGCTGATGAAGTAAAGGATTATTAAAGGAACGGGATGACCATGGGGATCATCGTTAATTCTCTGAAACAGAATCCGCCCTTTTCACCTGCCAAACACATGCCCACTTCTCCTCTCTGGGGATAATAAAAACTAACCAGTGAACTGACAGAGGGCCTGACCCCCCCATCCACATCGACCACACACACAAAAAAAACCGTACCCTCCAGCTACTAATTATAATGCTAACTTGCAAAATTTCCCTGCATTTTAAAACAATGGAAAAATGGTGGTGGGATGATACTTAGAAGAATGGCTTGTGGACAGTCTCCACTAACAAAAATAGGCAACACCAAGTCAGCTACGCCTCAGCATAGTTATGTCCGTCGCAGCCTTCTTGGTTTTCAGGAGGCACAAACACACGTTATCTCAATTATGGTGAAACGCTGAACACCTGCAAATAATTTTCAACGTAGTGGGTAATTGAAAAGCTCTGCGGCATACTTCTTGGAACAAGGCAGTTACCTGTTCCCACGCAAAGAGGAGTATATAGAACCATGGTGGATTTCCAGCTGATGAAGTAAAGGATTATTAAAGGAACGGGATGACCATGGGGATCATCGTTAATTCTCTGAAACAGAATCCGCCCTTTTCACCTGCCAAACACATGCCCAATTCTCCTCTCTGGGGATAATAAAAACTAACCAGCGAACTGACAGAGGGCCTGACCCCCCCCCATCCACATCGACAACACACACAAAAAAAACCGTACCCTCCAGCTACTAATTATAATGCTAACTTGCAAAATTTCCCTGCATTTTAAAACAATGGAAAAATGGTGGTGGGATCATACTTAGAAGAATGGCTTCTTGTCTGTCTCCACTAACACAAATAGGCAACACCAAGTCAGCTACTCCTCAGCATAGTTATGTCCGTCGCAGCCTTCTTGGGTTTCAGCAGGCACATACAAACGTTATGAAAATTATGGTGAAACGCTGAACACCTGCAAATAATTTTCAACGTACTGGTTAATTTGAAAACTCTCCAGCATACTTCTTGGAACAAGCCAGGTACCTGTGCCCACGCATAGAGGAGTATATAGAATCATGGTGGAATCCCAGCTGATGAAGCAAAGGATTCTTAAAGGAATGAGATGACCATGCGGATCCTGTTTAATTCTCTGAAACAGAATCCGCACTTTTCACCTGCCAAACACATGCCCACTACTCTTCTCTGGGGATAATAAAAACAAACCAGCGATCTGACAGAGGGCCTGAACACCCATCCTGACCGACCCCACAAAACAAAAAAGTACCCTCCAGCTACTAATTATAATGCCAATTTGCAAAATTTCCCTGCATTTTTAAACAATGGAGAAATGATGGTGGGATGATACTTAGAAGAATGGCTTCTTGTCAGTCTCCACTGACAAAAATAGGCAACACCAAGTCAGCTACGCCTAACCATAGTTATGTCCGTAGCAGCCATATTTGGTTTCAGTAGGCACATACACACGTTATCACAATTATGGTGAAACGCTGAAAACCTGCAAAGGATTTTCAACATACTGGTTAATTGAAAAGCTCTGAGGCATACTTCTTGGAACAAGCCAGTTTCCTGTGCCCACGCATAGAGAAGTACATAGAACCATGGTGGATTCCCAGCTCATGAAGCAAAGGATTCTTAAAGGAACGGGATTACCATGCGGATCCTGTTTAATTCTCTGAAACAGATCAGCAGTTTTCACCTGCCATACTAATACCCACTTCTCCTCTCTGGGGATAATAAAAACAAACCAGCGAACTGACAGAGGGCCTGACCAACACATCCACACCGACCCCACAGGAAAAAAAAAAAAAAAAAAAAAAACACCGTAGCCTCCAGCTACTAATTATAATGCTAACTTGCAAAACATTCCTGCATTTTTAAACAATGGAAAAATGATGGTGAGATGATACTTAGAAGAATGGATTCTTGTCAGTCTCCACTAACAATAAAAGGCAAAACCAAGTCAGCTACGCCTCAGCATAGTTATGTCCGTCGCAGCCTTCTTGGGTTTCAGGAGGCACAAACAAACGTTATCACAATTATGGTGAAACGCTGAACACCTGCAAATAATTTTCAACGTACTGGTTAATTGAAAAGCTCTGCGGCATACTTTTTGGAACAAGCCAGTTACCTGTTCCCACGGAAAGAGGAGTATATAGAACCATGGTGGATTTCCAGCTGATGAAGTAAAGGATTCTTAAAGGAACGGGATGACCATAGGGATCATCGTTAATTCTCTGAAACAGAATCCGCCATTTTCACCTGCCAAACACATGCCCACTTCTCCTCTCTGGGGATAATAAAAACTAACCAGCGAACTGACAGAGGGCCTGACCCCCACCATCCACTTCAACCACACAAAATAAAACCGTACCCTCCAGCTACTAATTATAATGCTAACTTGCAAAATTTCCCTGCATTTTAAAACAATGGAAAAATGGTGGTGGGATGATACTTAGAAGAATGGCTTCTTGTCAGTCTCCACTAACAAAAATAGGCAACACCAAGTCAGCTACTCCTCAGCATAGTTATGTCCGTCGCAGCCTTCTTGGGTTTCAGGAGGTACAAACAAACGTTATCACAATTATGGTGAAACGCTGAACACCGCAAATAATTTTCAACGTAGTGGGTAATTGAAAAGCTCTGCAGCATACTTCTTGGAACAAGCCAGTTACCTGTTCCCACGCAAAGAGGAGTATATAGAACCATGGTGGATTTCCAGCTGATGAAGTAAAGGATTATTAAAGGAACGGGATGACCATGGGGATCATCGTTAATTCTCTGAAACAGAATCCGCCCTTTTCACCTGCCAAACACATGCCCACTTCTCTCTGGGGATAATAAAAACTAACCAGCGAACTGATAGAGGGCCTGACCCCCCATCCACGTCGACCACACACACACAAAAAAAAAAAACCGTACCCTCCAGCTACTAATTATAATGCTAACTTGCAAAATTTCCCTGCATTTTAAAACAATGGAAAAATGGTGGTGGGATAATACTTAGAAGAATGGCTTCTTGTCAGTCTCCACTAACAAAAATAGGCAACACCAAGTCAGCTACTCCTCAGCATAGTTATGTCTGTCGCAGTCTTCTTGGGTTTCAGGAGGCGCTAACACACGTCATCACAATTATGGTGAAACGCTGAACACCTGCAAATAATTTTCAACGTAGTGGTTAATTGAAAAGCTCTGCGGCATACTTCTTGGAACAAGCCAGTTACCTGTTCCCACGCAAAGAGGAGTATATAGAACCATGGTGGATTTCCAGCTGATGAAGTAAAGGATTATGAAAGGAACGGGATGACCATGGGGATCATCGTTAATTCTCTGAAACAGAATCCGCCCTTTTCACCTGCCAAACACATGCCCACTTCTCCTCTCTGCGGATAATAAAAACTAACCAGCGAACTGACAGAGGGCCTGACCCCCCCCATCCACATCGACCACATACAAAAAAAAAAACAGTACCCTCCAGCTACTAATTATAATGCTAACTTGCAAAATTTCGCTGCATTTTAAAACAATGGAAAAATGGTGGTGGGATCATACTTAGAAGAATGGCTTCTTGTCTGTCTCCACTAACAAAAATAGGCAACACCAAGTCAGCTACTCCTCAGCATAGTTATGTCCGTCACAGCCTTCTTGGGTTTCAGGAGGGACATAAAAACGTTATCAAAATTATGGTGAAACGCTGAACACCTGCAAATAATTTTCAACGTACTGGTTAATTTGAAAACTCTCCAGCATACTTCTTGGAACAAGCCAAGTACCTGTGCCCACGCATAGAGGAGTATATAGAAACATGGTGGAATCCCAGCTGATGAAGCAAAGGATTCTTAAAGGAATGAGATGACCATGCGGATCCTATTTAATTCTCTGAAACAGAATCCGCACTTTTCACCTGCCAAACACATGCCCACTACTCTTCTCTGGGGATAATAGAAACAAACCAGCGATCTGACAGAGGGCCTGAACACCCATTCTGACCGACCCCAGAAAACAAAAAAATACCCTCCAGCAACTAATTATAATGCCAATTTGCAAAATTTCCCTGCATTTTTAAACAATGGAGAAATGATGGTGGGATGATACATAGAAGAATGGCTTCTTGTCAGTCTCCACTGACAAAAATAGGCAACACCAAGTCAGCTACGCCTCACCATAGTTATGTCCATAGCAGCCATATTTGTTTTCAGTAGGCACATACACACGTTATCACAATTATGGTGAAACGCTGAAAACCTGCAAAGGATTTTCAACATACTGGTTTATTGAAAAGCTCTGAGGCATACTTCTTGGAACAAGCCAGTTTCCTGTGCCCACGCATAGAGAAGTATATAGAACCATGGTGGATTCCCAGCTCATGAAGCAAAGGATTCTTAAAGGAACGGGATTACCATGCGGATCCTGTTTAATTCTCTGAAACAGATCCGCAGTTTTCACCTGCCATACTAATACCCACTTCTCCTCTCTGGGGATAATAAAAACAAACCAGCGAACTGACAGAGGGCCTGACCAACACATCCACACCGACCCCACAGGAAAAAAAAAAAAAAAACACCGTAGCCTCCAACTACTAATTATAATGCTAACTTGCAATATTTTCCTGCATTTTTAAACAATGGAAAAATGATGGTGAGATGATACTTAGAAGAATGGATTCTTGTCAGTCTTCACTAACAAAAATAGGCAAAACCAAGTCAGCTGCGCCTCAGCATAGTTATGTCCGTCGCAGAATTCTAGGGTTTCAGGAGGCACAAACAAACGTTATCACAATTATGGTGAAACGCTGAACACCTGCAAATAATTTTCAACGTAGTGGTTAATTGAAAAGCTCCGCGGCATACTTCTTTGAACAAGCCAGTTACCTGTTCCCACGCAAAGAGGAGTATATAGAACCATGGTGCATTTCCAGCTGATGAAGTAAAGGATTATTAAAGGAACGGGATGACCATGGGGATCATCGTTAATTCTCTGAAACAGAATCCGCCCTTTTCACCTGCCAAACACATGCCCACTTCTCCTCTCTGGGGATAATAAAAACTAACCAGCGAACTGACAGAGGGCCTGACCCCCCCATCCACATCGACCACACACACAAAAAAAAAACCGTACCCTCCAGCTACTAATTATAATGCTAACTTGCAAAATTTCCCTGCATTTTAAAACAATGGAAAAATGGTGGTGGATGATACTTAGAAGAATGGCTTCTTGTCAGTCTCCACTAACAAAAATAGGCAACACCAAGTCAGCTACTCCTCAGCATAGTTATGTCCGTCGCAGCCTTCTTGGGTTTCAGGAGGCACAAACAAAGGTTCTCACAATTATGGTGAAACGCTGAACACCTGCAAATAATTTTCAACGTAGTGGTTAATTGAAAAGCTCTGCGGCATACTTCTTGGAACAAGCCAGTTACCTGTTCCCACGCAAAGAGGAGTATATAGAACCATGGTGGATTTCCAGCTGATGAAGTAAAGGATTATTAAAGAACGGGATGACCATGGGGATCATCGTTAATTCTCTGAAACAGAATCCCTCCTTTTCACCTGCCAAACACATGCACACTTCTCCTCTCTGGGGATAATAAAAACTAACCAGCGAATTGATAGAGGGCCTGACCCCCACCATCCACATCGACCACACAAAGAAAAATAAACCGTACCCTCCACCTACTAATTATAATGCTAACTTGCAAAATTTCCCTGCATTTTAAAATAATGGAAAAATGGTGGTGGGATGATACTTAGAAGAATGGCTTCTTGTCATTCTCCACTAACAAAAATAGGCAACACCAAGTCAGCTACTCCTCAGCATAGTTATGTCCGTCGCAGCCTTCTAGGGTTTCAGGAGGCACAAACAAAGGTTCTCACAATTATGGTAAAACGCTGAACACCTGCAAATAATTTTCAACGTAGTGGTTAATTGAAAAGCTCTGCGGCATACTTCTTGGAACAAGCCAGTTACCTGTTCCCACGCAAAGAGGAGTATATAGAACCATGGTGCATTTCCAGCTGATGAAGTAAAGGATTATTAAAGGAACGGGATGACCATGGGGATCATCGTTAATTCTCTGAAACAGAATCCGCCCTTTTCACCTGCCAAACACATGCCCACTTCTCCTCTCTGGGGATAATAAAAACTAACCAGCGAACTGACAGAGGGCCTGACCCCCCCATCCACATCGACCACACACACAAAAAAAAAACCGTACCCTCCAGCTACTAATTATAATGCTAACTTGCAAAATTTCCCTGCATTTTAAAACAATGGAAAAATGGTGGTGGATGATACTTAGAAGAATGGCTTCTTGTCAGTCTCCACTAACAAAAATAGGCAACACCAAGTCAGCTACTCCTCAGCATAGTTATGTCCGTCGCAGCCTTCTTGGGTTTCAGGAGGCACAAACAAAGGTTCTCACAATTATGGTGAAACGCTGAACACCTGCAAATAATTTTCAACGTAGTGGTTAATTGAAAAGCTCTGCGGCATACTTCTTGGAACAAGCCAGTTACCTGTTCCCACGCAAAGAGGAGTATATAGAACCATGGTGGATTTCCAGCTGATGAAGTAAAGGATTATTAAAGAACGGGATGACCATGGGGATCATCGTTAATTCTCTGAAACAGAATCCCTCCTTTTCACCTGCCAAACACATGCACACTTCTCCTCTCTGGGGATAATAAAAACTAACCAGCGAGCTGATAGAGGGCCTGACCCCCACCATCCACATCGACCACACAAAGAAAAATAAACCGTACCCTCCACCTACTAATTATAATGCTAACTTGCAAAATTTCCCTGCATTTTAAAATAATGGAAAAATGGTGGTGGGATGATACTTAGAAGAATGGCTTCTTGTCATTCTCCACTAACAAAAATAGGCAACACCAAGTCAGCTACTCCTCAGCATAGTTATGTCCGTCGCAGCCTTCTAGGGTTTCAGGAGGCACAAACAAAGGTTCTCACAATTATGGTAAAACGCTGAACACCTGCAAATAATTTTCAACGTAGTGGTTAATTGAAAAGCTCTGCGGCATACTTCTTGGAACAAGCCAGTTACCTGTTCCCACGCAAAGAGGAGTATATAGAACCATGGTGCATTTCCAGCTGATGAAGTAAAGGATTATTAAAGGAACGGGATGACCATGGGGATCATCGTTAATTCTCTGAAACAGAATCCGCCCTTTTCACCTGCCAAACACATGCCCACTTCTCCTCTCTGGGGATAATAAAAACTAACCAGCGAACTGACAGAGGGCCTGACCCCCCCATCCACATCGACCACACACACAAAAAAAAAAACCGTACCCTCCAGCTACTAATTATAATGCTAACTTGCAAAATGTCCCTGCATTTTAAAACAATGGAAAAATGGTGGTGGGATGATACTTAGAAGAATGGCTTCTTGTCAGTCTCCACTAACAAAAATAGGCAACACCAAGTCAGCTACTCCTCAGCATACCTATGTCCATCGCAGCCTTCTTGGGTTTCAGGAGGCACAAACAAACGTTATCACAATTATGGTGAAACGCTGAACACCTGCAAATAATTTTTAACGTAGTGCTTAATTGAAAAGCTCTGCGGCACACTTCTTGGAACAAGCCAGTTACCTGTTCCCACGCAAAGAGGAGTATATGGAACCATGGTGCATTTCCAGCTGATGAAGTAAAGGATTATTAAAGGAACGGGATGACCATGGGGATCATCGTTAATTCTCTGAAACAGAATCCGCCCTTTTCACCTGCCAAACACATGCCCACTTCTCCTCTCTGGGGATAATAAAAACCAACCAGCGAAATGACAGAGGGCCTGACCCCCCCCATCCACATCGACCACACACAAAAAAAAAAACCGTACCCTCCAGCTACTAATTATAATGCTAACTTGCAAAATGTCCCTGCATTTTAAAACAATGGAAAAATGGTGGTGGGATCATACTTAGAAGAATGGCTTCTTGTCTGTCTCCACTAACACAAATAGGCAACACCAAGTCAGCTACTCCTCAGCATAGTTATGTCCGTCGCAGCCTTCTTGGGTTTCAGGAGGGACATACAAACGTTATCAAAATTATGGTGAAACGCTGAAAACCTGCAAATAATTTTCAACGTACTGGTTAATTTGAAAACTCTCCAGCATAATTCTTGGAACAAACCAGGTACCTGTGCCCACGCATAGAAGAGTATATAGAAACATGGTGGAATCCCAGCTGATGAATCAAAGGATTCTTAAAGGAATGAGATGACCAAGCGGATCCTGTTTAATTCTCTGAAACAGAATCCGCACTTTTCACCTGCCAAACACATGCCCACTACTCTTCTCTGGGGATAATAAAAACAAACCAGCGATCTGACAGAGGGCCTGAACACCCATCCTGACCGACCCCACAAAACAAAAAAGTACCCTCCAGCTACTAATTATAATGCCAATTTGCAAAATTTCCCTGCATTTTTAAACAATGGAGAAATCATGGGGGGATGATACTTAGAAGAATGGCTTCTTCTCAGTCTCCACTGACAAAAATAGGCAACACCAAGTCAGCTACGCCTCAGCATAGTTATGTCCGTAGCAGCCATATTTGGTTTCAGTAGGCACATACACACGTTATCACAATTATGGTGAAATGCTGAAAACCTGCAAAGGATTGTCAACATACTGGTTCATTGAAAAGCTCTGAGGCACACTTCTTGGAACTAGCCAGTTTCCTCTGCCCACGCATAGACAAGTATATAGAACCATGGTGGATTCCCAGCTCATGAAGCAAAGGATTGTTAAAGGAACGGGATTACCATGCGGATCCTGTTTAATTCTCTGAAACAGATCCGCAGTTTTCACCTGCCATACTAATACCCACTTCTCCTCTCTGGGGATAATAAAAACCAACCGGGGAACTGACAGAGGGCCTGACCAACACATCCACACCGAACCCACAGGATAAAAAAAAAAAAAAACACCGTAGCCTCCAGCTACTAATTATAATGCTAACTTGCAAAATTTCCCTGCATTTTAAAACAATGGAAAAATGGTGGTGGGATGATACTTAGAAGAATGGCTTCTTGTCAGTCTCCACTAACAAAAATAGGCAACACCAATTCAGCTACTCCTCAGCATAGTTATGTCCGTCGCAGCCTTCTAGGGTTTCAGGAGGCACAAACAAAGGTTCTCACAATTATGGTAAAACGCTGAACACCTGCAAATAATTTTCAACGTAGTGGTTAATTGAAAAGCTCTGCGGCATACTTCTTGGAACAAGGCAGTTACCTGTTCCCATGCAAAGAGGAGTATATAGAACCATGGTGGATTTCCAGCTGATGAAGTAAAGGATTATTAAAGGAACGGGATGACCATGGGGATCATCGTTAATTCTCTGAAACAGAATCCGCCCTTTTCACCTGCCAAACACATGCCCACTTCTCCTCTCTGGGGATAATAAAAACTAACCAGCGAACTGACAGTGGGCCTGACCCCCCCCATCAACATCGACCACACACAAAAAAAAAAACTGTACCCTCCAGCTACTAATTATAATGCTAATTGGCAAAATTTCCCTGCATTTTAAAACAATGGAAAAATGGTGGTGGGATCATACTTAGAAGAATGGCTTCTTGTCTGTCTCCACTAACAAAAATAGGCAACACCAAGTCAGCTACTCCTCAGCATAGTTATGTCCGTCGCAGCCTTCTTGGCTTTCAGGAGGGACATACAAACGTTATCAAAATAATGGTGAAATGCTGAACACCTGAAAATAATTTTCAACGTACTGGTTAATTTGAAAACTCTCCGGCATAATTCTTGGAACAAGCCAGGTACCTGTGCCCACGCATAGAGGAGTATATAGAAACATGGTGGATTTCCAGCTGATGAAGTAAAGGATTATTAAAGGAACGGGATGACCATGGGGATCATCGTTAATTCTCTGAAACACAATCCGCCCTTTTCACCTGCCAAAAACATGCCCACTTCTCCTCTCTGGGGATAATAAAAACTAACCAGCGAACTGACAGAGGGCCTGACCCCCCCATCCACATCGACCACACACACAAAAAAAAAACCGTACCCTCCAGCTACTAATTATAATGCTAACTTGCAAAATTTCCCTGCATTTTAAAACAATGGAAAAATGGTGGTGGGATGATACTTAGAAGAATGGATTCTTGTCAGTCTCCACTAACAAAAATAGGCAACACCAAATCAGCTACTCCTCAGCATAGTTATGTCCGTCGCAGCCTTCTTGGGTTTCAGGAGGCACAAACAAAGGTTCTCATAATTATGGTGAAACGCTGAACACCTGCAAATAATTTTCAACGTAGTGGTTAATTGAAAAACTCTGCGGCATACTTCTTGGAACAAGCCAGTTACCTGTTCCCACGCAAAGAGGAGTATATAGAACCATGGTGGATTTCCAGCTGATGAAGTAAAGGATTATTAAAGGAACGGGATGACCATGGGGATCATCGTTAATTCTCTGAAACAGAATCCGCCCTTTTCACCTGCCAAACACATGCCCACTTCTCCTCTCTGGGGATAATAAAAACTAACCAGCGAACTGACAGAGGGTCTGACCCCGCCCCCATCCAGATCGACCACACACAAAAAAAAAACCATACCCTCCAGCTACTAATTATAATGCTAACTTGCAAAATTTCCCTGCATTTTAAAACAATGGAAAAATGTTGGTGGGATCATACTTAGAAGAATGGCTTCTTGTCTGTCTCCACTAACAAAAATAGGCAACACCAAGTCAGCTACTCCTCAGCATAGTTATGTCCGTCGCAGCCTTCTTGGGTTTGAGGAGGGACATACAAACGTTTTCAAAATTATGGTGAAACGCTGAAAACCTGCAAATAATTTTCAACGTACTGGTTAATTTCAAAACACTCCAGCATAATTCTTGGAACAAGCCAGGTACCTGTACCCACGCATAGAGGAGTATATAGAAACATGGTGGAATCCCAGCTGATGAATCAAAGGATTCGTAAAGGAATGAGATGACCATGCGGATCCTGTTTAATTCTCTGAAACAGAATCCGCACTTTTCACCTGCCAAACACATGCCTACTACTCTTCTCTGGGGATAATAAAAACAAACCAGCGATCTGACAGAGGGCCTGAACACCCATCCTGACCGACCCCACAAAACAAAAAAGTACCCTCCAGCTACTAATTATAATGCCAATTTGCAAAATTTCCCTGCATTTTTAAACAACGGAGAAATCATGGTGGGATGATACTTAGAAGAATGGCTTCTTGTCAGTCTCCACTGACAAAAATAGGCAACACCAAGTCAGCTACGCCTCAGCATAGTTATGTCCGTAGCAGCCATATTTGGTTTCAGTAGGCACATACACACGTTATCACAATTATGGTGAAACGCTGAAAACCTGCAAAGGATTGTCAACATACTGGTTCATTGAAAAGCTCTGAGGCATACTTCTTGGAACTAGCCAGTTTCCTGTGCCCACGCGTGGACAAGTATATAGAACCATGGTGGATTCCCAGCTCATGAAGCAAAGGATTCTTAAAGGAACGGGATTACCATGCGGATCCTGTTTAATTCTCTGAAACAGATCCGCAGTTTTCACCTGCCATACTAATACCCACTTCTCCTCTCTGGGGATAATAAAAACCAACCGGGGAACTGACAGAGGGCCTGACCAACACATCCAAACCGACCCCACAGGAAAAAAAAAAAAAAAACAACTTAGCCTCCTGCTACTAATTATAATTCTAACTTGCAAAATTTCCCTGCATTTTAAAACAATGGAAAAATGGTGGTGGGATGATACTTAGAAGAATGGCTTCTTGTCAGTCTCCACTAACAAAAATAGGCAACACCAAGTCAGCTATCCTCAGCATAGCTATGTCCATCGCAGCCTTCTTGGGTTTCAGGAGGCACAAACAAACCTTATCACAATTATGGTGAAACGCTGAACACCTGCAAATAATTTTCAACGTAGTGGTTAATTGAAAAGCTCTGCGGCATACTTGTTGGAACAAGCCAGTTACCTGTTCCCACCCAAAGAGGAGTATAGAGAACCATGGTGGATTTCCAGCTGATGAAGTAAAGGATTATTAAAGGAACGGGATGACCATGGGGATCATCGTTAATTCTCTGAAACAGAATCCGCCCTTTTCACCTGCCAAACACATGCCCACTTCTCCTCTCTGGGGATAATAAAAACTAACCAGCGAACTGAGAGAGGGCCTGACCCCCCCATCCACATCGACCACACAAAAAAATAAAAACCGTACCCTCCAGCTACTAATTATAATGCTAACTTGCAAAATTTCCCTGCATTTTAAAACAATGGAAAAATGGTGGTGGGATGATACTTAGAAGAATGGCTTCTTGTCACTCTCCACTAACAAAAATAGGCAACACCAAGTCAGCTACTCCTCAGCATAGTTATGTCCGTCGCAGCCTTCTTGTGTTTCAGGAGGCACAAAAAAAGGTTCTCACAATTATGGTGAAACGCTGAACACCTGCAAATAATTTTCAACGTACTGGTTAATTGAAAAGCTCTGCGGAATACTTCTTGGAACAAACCAGTTACCTGTTCCCACGCAAAGAGGAGTATATAGAAACATGGTGGATTTCCAGCTGATGAAGCAAAGGATTATTAAAGGAACGGGATGACCATGGGAATCATCGTTAATTCTCTGAAACACAATCCGCCCTTTTCACCTGCCAAACACATGCCCACTTCTCCTCTCTGGGAATAATAAAAACTAACCAGCGAACTGACAGAGGGCCTGACCCCCCCATCCACCTCAACCACACATAAAAAAAAAAACCGTACCCTCCAGCTACTAATTATAATGCTAACTTGCAAAATTTCCCTGCATTTTAAAACAATGGAAAAATGGTGGTGGGATGATACTTAGAAGAATGGCTTCTTGTCAGTCTCCACTAACAAAAATAGGCAACACCAAGTCAGCTACTCCTCAGCATAGTTATGTCCGTCGCAGCCTTCTTGGGTTTCAGGAGGCACTAACACACGTTATCACAATTATGGTGAAACGCTGAACACCTGCAAATAATTTTCAATGTAGTGGTTAATTGAAAAGCTCTGCGGCATACTTCTTGGAACAAGGCAGTTACCTGTTCCGACGCAAAGAGGAGTATATAGAACCATGGTGCATTTCCAGCTGATGAAGTAAAGGATTATTAAAGGAACGGGATGACCATGGGGATCATCCTTAATTCTCTGAAACAGAATCCGCCCTTTTCACCTGCCAAACACATGCTCACTTCTCCTCTCTGGGGATAATAAAAACTAACCATCGAACTGACAGAGGGCCTGACCCCCCCCCCATCCACATCGACCACACACACACAAAAAAAAAACGTACCCTCCAGCTACTAATTATAATGCTAACTTGCAAAATTTCCCTGCATTTTAAAACAATGGAAAAATGGTGGTGGGATCATACTTAGAAGAATGGCTTCTTGTCTGTCTCCACTAACAAAAATAGGCAACACCAAGTCAGCTACTCCTCAGCATAATTATGTCCATCGCAGCCTTCTTGGGTTTCAGGAGGCACAAACACACGTTATCACAATTATGGTGAAACGCTGAACACCTGCAAATAATTTTCAACGTAGTGGTTAATTGAAAAGCTCTGCGGCATACTTCTTGGAACAAGGCAGTTACCTGTTGCCACGCAAAGAGGAGTATATAGAACCATGGTGGATTTCCAGCTGATGAAGTAAAGGATTATTAAAGGAACGGGATGACCATGGGGATCATCGTTAATTCTCTGAAACTGAATCCGCCTTTTGACCTGCCAAACACATGCCCACTTCTCCTCTCTGGGGATAATAAAAACTAACCAGCGAACTGACAGAGGGCCTGACCCCCCCCATCCACATCGACCACACACAAAAAAAAAAAAAACCCTACCCTCCAGCTACTAATTATAATGCTAACTTGCAAAATTTCCCTGCATTTTAAAACAATGGAAAAATGGTGGTGGGATCATACTTAGAAGAATGGCTTCTTGTCTGTCTCCACTAACAAAAATAGGCAACACCAAGTCAGCAACTCCTCAGCATAGTTATGTCCGTCGCAGCCTTCTTGGGTTTGAGGAGGGACATACAAACGTTTTCAAAATTATGGTGAAACGCTGAAAACCTGCAAATAATTTTCAACGTACTGGTTAATTTCAAAACACTCCAGCATAATTCTTGGAACAAGCCAGGTACCTGTACCCACGCATAGAGGAGTATATAGAAACATGGTGGATTTCCAGCTGATGAATCAAAGGATTCTTAAAGGAATGAGATGACCATGCGGATCCTGTTTAATTCTCTGAAACAGAATCCGTACTTTTCACCTGCCAAACACATGCCTACTACTCTTCTCTGGGGATAATAAAAACAAACCAGCGATCTGACAGAGGGCCTGAACACCCATCCTGACCGACCCCACAAAACAAAATAGTACCCTCCAGCTACTAATTATAATGCCAATTTGCAAAATTTCCCTGCATTTTAAACAATGGAGAAATCATGGTGGGATGATACTTAGAAGAATGGCTTCTTGTCAGTCTCCACTGACAAAAATAGGCAACACCAAGTCAGCTACGCCTCAGCATAGTTATGTCCATCGCAGCCTTCTTGGGTTTCAGGAGGCACAAACAAAGGTTCTCACAATTATGGTGAAACGCTGAACACCTGCAAATAATTTTCAACGTAGTGGTTAATTGAAAAACTCTGCGGAATACTTCTTGGAACAAGCCAGTTACCTGTTCCCACGCAAAGAGGAGTATAGAGAACCATGGTGGATTTCCAGCTGATGAAGTAAAGGATTATTAAAGGAATGGGATGACCATGGGGATCATCGTTAATTCTCTGAAACAGAATCCGCCCTTTTCACCTGCCAAACACATGCCCACTTCTCCTCTCTGGGGATAATAAAAACTAACCAGCGATCTCACAGAGGGCCTGAACACCCATCCTGACCGACCCCACAAAACAAAAAAGTACCCTCCAGCTACTAATTATAATGCCAATTTGCAAAATTTCCCTGCATTTTTAAACAATGCAGAAATGATGGTGGGATGATACTTAGAAGAATGGCTTCTTGTCAGTCTCCACTGACAAAAATAGGCAACACCAAGTCAGCTACGCCTCAGCATAGTTATGTCCGTAGCAGCCATATTTGGTTTCAGTAGGCACATACACACGTTATCACAATTATGGTGAAACGCTGAAAACCTGCAAAGGATTGTCAACATACTGGTTGATTGAAAAGCTCTGAGGCATACTTCTTGGAACTAGCCAGTTTCCTGTGCCCACGCATAGACGAGTATATAGAACCATGGTGGATTCCCAGCTCATGAAGCAAAGGATTCTTAATGGAACGGGATTACCATGCGGATCCTGTTTAATTCTCTGAAACAGATCCGCAGTTTTCACCTGCCATACTAATACCCACTTCTCCTCTCTGGGGATAATAAAAACCAACCGGGGAACTGACAGAGGGCCTGACCAACACATCCAAACCGACCCCACAGGAAAAAAAAAAAAAAAACACCGTAGCCTCCAGCTACTAATTATAATGCTAACTTGCAAAATTTCCCTGCATTTTAAAACAATGGAAAAATGGTGGTGGGATGATACTTAGAAGAATGTCTTCTTGTCAGTCTCCACTAACAAAAATAGGCAACACCAAGTCAGCTACTCCTCAGCATAGTTATGTCCGTCGCAGCCTTCTTGGGTTTCAGGAGGCACAAACAAAGGTTCTCACAATTATGGTGAAACGCTGAACACCTGCAAATAATTTTCAACGTAGTGGTTAATTGAAAAGCTCTGCGGCATACTTCTTGGAACAAGGCAGTTACCTGTTCCCACGCAAAGAGGAGTATAGAGAACCATGGTGGATTTCCAGCTGATGAAGTAAAGGATTATTAAAGGAACGGGATGACCATGGGGATCATCTTTAATTCTCTGAAACAGAATCCGCCCTTTTCACCTGCCAAACACATGCCCACTTCTCCCCTCTGGGAATAATAAAAACTAACCAGCGAACTGACAGAGGGCCTGACCCCCACCATCCACATCGACCACACACAAAAAAAAAAAAACCGTACCCTCCAGCTACTAATTATAATGCTAACTTGCAAAATTTCCCTGCATTTTAAAACAATGGAAAAATGGTGGTGGGATCATACTTAGAAGAGTGGCTTCTTGTCAGTCTCCACTAACAAAAATAGGCAACACCAAGTCAGCTACTCCTCAGCATATTTATGTCCGTCGCAGCCTTCTTGGGTTTCAGGAGACCCAAACAAATGTTCTCACAATTATGGTGAAACGCTGAAAACCTGCAAAGGATTGTCAACATACTGGTTAATTGAAAAGCTCTGAGGCATACTTCTTAGAACAAGCCAGTTACCTGTTCCCACGCAAAGAGGAGTATATAGAACCATGGTGGATTCCCAGCTCATGAAGCAAAGGATTCTTAAAGGAACGGGATTACCATGCGGATCCTGTTTAATTCTCTGAAACAGATCCGCAGTTTTCACCTGCCATTCTAATACCCACTTCTCCTCTCTGGGGATAATAAAAACAAACCAGCGAACTGACAGAGGGCCTGACCAACACATCCACACCGACCCCACAGGAAAAAAAACAAAAAAACACCGTAGCCTCCAGCTACTAATGAAAATGCCAGCTTGCAAAATTTTCCTGCATTTTTAAACAATGGAAAAATGATGGTGAGATGATACTTACAAGAATTTATTCTTGTGAGACTCCACTAACAAAAATAGGCAAAACCAAGTCAGCTACGCCTCAGCATAGTTATGTCCGTCGTAGCCTTCTTGGGTTTCAGGAGGCACAAACAAAGGGTCTCACAATTATGGTGAAACGCTGAACACCTGCAAATAATTTTCAACGTAGTGGTTAATTGAAAAGCTCTGCGGCATACTTCTTGGAACAAGCCAGTTACCTGTTCCCACGCAAAGAGGAGTATATAGAACCATGGTGGATTTCCAGCTGATGAAGTAAAGGATTATTAAAGGAATGGGATGACCATGGGGATCATCGTTAATTCTCTGAAACAGAATCCGCCCTTTTCACCTGCCAAACACATGCCCACTTCTCCTCTCTGGGGATAATAAAAACTAACCAGCGATCTCACAGAGGGCCTGAACACCCATCCTGACCGACCCCACAAAACAAAAAAGTACCCTCCAGCTACTAATTATAATGCCAATTTGCAAAATTTCCCTGCATTTTTAAACAATGCAGAAATGATGGTGGGATGATACTTAGAAGAATGGCTTCTTGTCAGTCTCCACTGACAAAAATAGGCAACACCAAGTCAGCTACGCCTCAGCATAGTTATGTCCGTAGCAGCCATATTTGGTTTCAGTAGGCACATACACACGTTATCACAATTATGGTGAAACGCTGAAAACCTGCAAAGGATTGTCAACATACTGGTTGATTGAAAAGCTCTGAGGCATACTTCTTGGAACTAGC
Organism: Eulemur rufifrons; assembly: GCF_041146395.1. Lineage (NCBI taxonomy): Eukaryota > Metazoa > Chordata > Mammalia > Primates > Lemuridae > Eulemur > Eulemur rufifrons. The sequence continues at coordinate 425,392 of NW_027182898.1, read as the reverse complement.
CAGTTTCCTGTGCCCACGCATAGACAAGTATATAGAACCATGGTGGATTCCCAGCTCATGAAGCAAAGGATTCTTAATGGAACGGGATTACCATGCGGATCCTGTTTAATTCTCTGAAACAGATCCGCAGTTTTCACCTGCCATACTAATACCCACTTCTCCTCTCTGGGGATAATAAAAACCAACCGGGGAACTGACAGAGGGCCTCACCAACACATCCACACCGACCCCACAGGAAAAAAAAAAAAAACAACAACGTAGGGTCCAGCTACTAATTATAATGCTAACTTGCAAAATTTCCCTGCATTTTAAAACAATGGAAAAATGGTGGTGGGATGATACTTAGAAGAATGTCTTCTTGTCAGTCTCCACTAACAAAAATAGGCAACACCAAGTGAGCTACTCCTCAGCATAGTTATGTCCGTCGCAGCCTTCTTGGGTTTCAGGAGGCACAAACAAAGGTTCTCACAATTATGGTGAAAGGCTGAACACCTGCAAATAATTTTCAATGTAGTGGTTAATTGAAAAGCTCTGCGGCATACTTCTTGGAACAAGGCAGTTACCTGTTCCAACGCAAAGAGGAGTATAGAGAACCATGGTGGATTTCCAGCTGATGAAGTAAAGGATTATTAAAGGAACAGGATGACCATGGGGATCATCGTTAATTCTCTGAAACAGAATCCGCCCTTTTCACCTGCCAAACACATGCCCACTTCTCCTCTCTGGGGATAATAAAAATTAACCAGCGAACTGACAGAGGGCCTGACCCCCACCATCCACATCGACCACACACACAAAAAAACCGTACCCTCCAGCTACTAATTATAATGCTAACTTGCAAAATTTCCCTGCATTTTAAAACAATGGAAAAATGGTGGTGGGATGATACTTAGAAGAATGGCTTCTTGCCAGTCTCCACTAACAAAAATAGGCAACACCAAGTCAGCTACTCTTCAGCATAGTTATGTCCGTCGCAGCCTTCTTGGGTTTCAGGAGGCACAAAAAAGGTTCTCGCCATTACGGTAAAACGCTGAACACCTGCAAATAATTTTCAACGTAGTGGTTAATTGAAAAGCTCTGCGGCATACTTCTTGGAACAAGCCAGTTACCTGTTCCCACGCGAAGAGGAGTATAGAGAACCATGGTGGATTTCCAGCTGATGAAGTAAAGTATTATTAAAGGAACGGGATGACCATGGGGATCATCGTTAATTCTCTGAAACAGAATCCGCCCTTTTCACCTGCCAAACACAAGCCCACTTCTCCTCTCTGAGGATAATAAAAACTAACCAGCGAACTGACAGAGGGCCTGACCCCCCCATCCACATCGACCACAGTCACACACAAAAAAAAACCGTACCCTCCAGCTACTAATTATAATGTTAACTTGCAAAATATCCCTGCATTTTAAAACAATGGAAAAATGGTGGTGGGATGATACTTAGAAGAATGGCTTCTTGTCAGTCTCCACTAACAAAAATAGGCAACACCAAGTCAGCTACTCCTCAGCATAGCTATGTCCATCGCAGCCATCTTGGGTTTCAGAAGGCACAAACAAACGTTATCACAATTATGGTGAAACGCTGAACACCTGCAAATAATTTTCAACGTAGTGGTTAATTGAAAAGCTCTGCGGCATACTTCTTGGAACAAGGCAGTTACCTGTACCCACGCAAAGAGGAGTATATAGAACCATGGCGGATTTCCAGCTGATGAAGTAAAGGATTATTAAAGGAACGGGATGACCATGGGGATCATCGTTAATTCTCTGAAACAGAATCCGCCCTTTTCACCTGCCAAACACATGCCCACTTCTCCTCTCTGGGGATAATAAAAACTAACCAGCGAACTGACAGAGGGCCTGACCCCCCCATCCACATCGACCACACACACACAAAAAAAAACCGTACCCTCTAGCTACTAATTATAATGCTAACTTGCAAAATTTCCCTGCATTTTAAAACAATGGAAAAATGGTGGTGGGATCATACTTAGAAGAATGGCTTCTTGTCTGTGTCCACTAACAAAAATAGGCAACACCAAGTCAGCTACTCCTCAGCATAGATATGTCCGTCGCAGACTTCTTGGGTTTCAGGAGGCACAAACACACGTTATCACAATTATGGTGAAACACTGAACACCTGCAAATAATTTTCAACGTAGTGGTTAATTGAAAAGCTCTGCGGCATACTTCTTGGAACAAGCCAGTTACCTGTTCCCACGCAAAGAGGAGTATATAGAACCATGGTGGATTTCCAGCTGATGAAGTAAAGGATTATTAAAGGAACGGGATGACCATGGGGATCATCGTTAATTCTCTGAAACAGAATCCGCCCTTTTCACCTGCCAAACACATGCCCACATCTCCTCTCTGGGGATAATAAAAACTAACCAGAGAACTGACAGAGGGCCTGACCCCCCCATCCACATCGACCACACACACACAAAAAAAACCGTACCCTCCAGCTACTAATTATAATGCTAACTTGCAAAATTTCCCTGCATTTTAAAACAATGGAAAAATGGTGGTGAGATCATACTTAGAATAATGGCTTCTTGTCAGTCTCCACTAACAAAAATAGGCAACACCAAGTCAGCTACTCCTCAGCATAGTTATGTCCGTCGCAGCCTTCTTGGGTTTCAGGAGGGACATACAAACGTTATCAAAATTATGGTGAAACGCTGAAAACCTGAAAATAATTTTCAACGTACTGGTTAATTTGAAAACTCTCCAGCATAATTCTTGGAACAAGCCAGGTACCTGTGCCCACGCATAGTGGAGTATATAGAAACATGGTGGAATCCCAGCTGCTGAAGCAAAGGATTCTTAAAGGAATCAGATGACCATGCGGATCCTGTTTAATTCTCTGAAACAGAATCCGCACTTTTCACCAGCCAAACACATGCCCACTACTATTCTCTGGGGAAAATAAAAACAAACCAGCGATCTGACAGAGGGCCTGAACACCCATCCTGACCGACCCCACAAAACAAAAAAGTACCCTCCAGCTACTAATTATAATGCCAATTTGCAAAATTTCCCTGCATTTTTAAACAATGGAGAAATGATGGTGGGATGATACTTAGAAGAATGGCTTCTTGTCAGTCTCCACTGACAAAAATAGGCAACACCAAGTCAGCTACGCCTCAGCATAGTTATGTCCGTAGCAGCCATATTTGGTTTCAGTAGGCACATACACACGTTATCACAATTATGGTGAAACGCTGAAAACCTGCCAAGGATTGTCAACATACTGGTTAATTGAAAAGCTCTGAGGCATACTTCTTGGAACTAGCCAGTTTCCTGTGCCCACGCATAGACAAGTATATAGAAACATGGTGGATTCCCAGCTCATGAAACAAAGGATTCTTAAAGGAACGGGATTACCATGCGGATCCTGTTTAATTCTCTGAAACAGATCCGCAGTTTTCACCTGCCATACTAATACCAACTTCTCCTCTCTGGGGATAACAAAAACCAACCGGGGAACTGACAGAGGGCCTGACCAACACATCCACACCGACCCCACAGGAAAAAAAAAAAAAAAAAAAACACCGTAGCATCCTGCTAATAATTATAATGCTAACTTGCAAAATTTTCCTGCATTTTTAAACAATGGAAAAATGATGGTTAGATGATACTTACAAGAATGGATTCTTGTCAGACTCCTCTAACAAAAATAGGCAAAACCAAGTCAGCTACGCCTCAGCATAGTTATGTCCGTCGCAGCCTTCTTGGGTTTCAGGAGGCACAAACACACGTTATCACAATTATGGTGAAACGCTGAACACCTGCAAATAATTTTCAACGTACTGGTTAATTGAAAAGCTCTGAGGCATACTTCTTGGAACTAGCCAGTTTCCTGTGCCCACGCATAGACAAATATATAGAACCATGGTGGATTTCCAGCTGATGAAGTAAAGGATTATTAAAGGAACGGGATGACCATGGGGATCATCGTTAATTCTCTGAAACAGAATCCGCCCTTTTCACCTGCCAAACACATGCCCACTTCTCCTCTCTGGGGATAATAAAAACTAACCAGCGAACTGACAGAGGGCCTGACTCCCACATCCACATCGACCACACACACACAAAAAAAAACCGTACCCTCCAGCTACTAATTATAATGCTAACTTGCAAAATTTCCCTGCATTTTAAAACAATGGAAAAATGGTGGTGGGATGATACTTAGAAGAATGGCTTCTTGTCAGTCTCCACTAACAAAAATAGGCAACACCAAGTCAGCTACTGCTCAGCATAGTTATGTCCGTCGCAGCCTTCTTGGGTTTCAGGGGGCACAAACAAAGGTTCTCACAATTATGGTGAAACGCTGAACCCCTGCAAATAATTTTCAACGTAGTGGTTAATTGAAAAGCTCTGCGGCATACTTCTTGGAACAAGCCAGTTACCTGTTCCCACGCAAAGAGGAGTATAGAGAACCATGGTGGATTTCCAGCTGATGAAGTAAAGGATTATTAAAGGAACGGGATGACCATGGGGATCATCGTTAATTCTCTGAAACAGAATCCGCCCTTTTCACCTGCCAAACACATGCCCACTTCTCCTCTCTGGGGATAATAAAAACTAACCAGCGAACTGTCAGAGGGCCTGACCCCACCATCGACATTGACACACACACAAAAAAAAACCGTACCCTCCAGCTACTAATTATAATGCTAACTTGCAAAATTTCCCTGCATTTTAAAACAATGGAAAAATGGTGGTGGGATGATACTTAGAAGAATGGCTTCTTGTCAGTCTCCACTAAGAAAAATAGGCAACACCAAGTCAGCTACTCCTCAGCACAGTTATGTCAGTCGCAGCCTTCTAGGGTTTCAGGAGGCACAAACAAAGGTTCTCAAAATTATGGTAAAACGCTGAACACCTGCAAATAATTTTCAACGTAGTGGTTAATTGAAAAGCTCTGCGGCATACTTCTTGGAACAAGCCAGTTACCTGTTGCACGCAAAGAGGAGTATAGAGAACCGTGGTGTATTTCCAGCTGATGAAGTAAAGTTTACTAAAGGAACGGGATGACCATGGGGATCATGGTTAATTCTCTGAAACAGTCCGCCCTTTTCACCTGCCAAACACATGCCCACTTCTCCTCTCTGGGGATAATAAAAACTAACCAGCGAACTGACAGAGGGCCTGACCCTCCTATCCACATCGACAACACAAAAAAAAGAAAAACCGTACCCTCCAGCTACTAATTATAATGCTAACTTGCAAAATTTCCCTGCATTTTAAAACAATGGAAAAATGGTGGTGGGATGATACTTAGAAGAATGGCTTCTGGTCAGTCTACACTAACAAAAATAGGCAACACCAAGTCAGCTACTCCTCAGCATAGTTATGTCCGTCGCAGCCTTCTTGGGTTTCAGGAGGCACAAACAAAGGTTCTCACAATTATGGTGAAACGCTGAACACCTGCAAATAATTTTCAACGTAGTGGTTAATTGAAAAGCTCTGCGGCATACTTCTTGGAACAAGGCAGTTACCTGTTCCCACGCAAAGAGGAGTATAGAGAACCATGGTGGATTTCCAGCTGATGAAGTAAAGGATTATTAAAGGAACGGGATGACCATGGGGATCATCGTTAATTCTCTGAAACAGAATCCGCCCTTTTCACCTGCCAAACACATGCCCACTTCTCCTCTCTGGGGTTAATAAAAACCAACCAGCGAACTGACAGAGGGCCTGAACCCCACCATCCACATCGACCACACACAAAAAAAAAAAACGTACCCTCCAGCTACTAATTATAATGCTAACTTGCAAAATTTCCCTGCATTTTAAAACAATGGAAAAATGGTGGTGGGATGATACTCAGAAGAATGGCTTCTTGTCAGTCTCCACTAACAAAAATAGGCAACACCAAGTCAGCTACTCCTCAGCATAGTTATGTCCGTCGCAGCCTTCTTGGGTTTCAGGAGGCACAAACACACGTTATCAAAATTATGGTGAAACGCTGAAAACCTGCAAATAGTTTTCAACGTACTGGTTAATTTGAAAACTCTCCAGCATAATTCTTGGAACAAGCCAGGTACCTGTGCCCACGCATAGAGGAGTATATAGAGACATGGTGGAATCCCAGCTGATGAAGCAAAGGATTGTTAAAGGAATCAGATGACCATGCGGATCCTGTTTAATTCTCTCAAACAGAATCCGCACTTTTCACCTGCCAAACACATGCCCACTACTCTTCTCTGGGGATAATAAAAACAAACCAGCGATCTGACAGAGGGCCTGAACACCCATCCTGACCGACCACACAAAACAAAAAAGTACCCTCCAGCTACTAATTATAATGCAAATTTGCAAAATTTCCCTGCGTTTTTAAACAATGGAGAAATGATGGTGGGATGATACTTAGAAGAATGGCTTCTTGTCAGTCTCCACTGACAAAAATAGGCAACACCAAGTCAGCTACGCCTCAGCATAGTTATGTCCGTAGCAGCCATATTTGGTTTCAGTAGGCACATACACACGTTATCACAATTAAGGTGAAACGCTGAACACCTGCAAAGGATTGTCAACATACTGGTTCATTGAAAAGCTCTGAGGCATACTTCTTGGAACAAGCCAGTTACCTGTTCCCACGCAAAGAGGAGTATATAGAACCATGGTGGATTCCCAGCTCATGAAGCAAAGGATTCTTAAAGGAACGGGATTACCATGCGGATCCTGTTTAATTCTCTGAAACAGATCCGCAGTTTTCACCTGCCATACTAATACCCACTTGTCCTCTCTGGGGATAATAAAAACAAACCAGCGAACTGACAGAGGGCCTGACCAACACATCCACACCGACCCCACAGGAAAAAAAAAAAAAAAAAAAACACCTTAGCCTCCAGCTACTAATTATAATGCTAACTTGCAAAATTTCCCTGCATTTTTAAACAATGGAAAAATGATGGTGAGATCATACTTACAAGAATGGATTCTTGTCAGTCTCCACTAACAAAAATAGGCAAAACCAAGTCAGCTACGCCTCAGCATAGTTATGTCCGTCGCAGCCTTCTTGGGTTTCAGGAGGCACAAACAAACGTTATCACAATTATGGTGAAACGCTGAACACCTGCAAATAATTTTCAACGTACTGGTTAACTGAAAAGCTCTGCGGCATACTTCTTGGAACAAGCCAGTTACCTGTTCCCATGCAAACAGGAGTATATAGAACCATGGTGGATTTCCAGCTGATGAAGTAAAGGATTATTAAAGGAACCGGATGACCATGGGGATCATCGTTAATTCTCTGAAACAGAATCCGCCCTTTTCACCTGCCAAACACATGCCCACTTCTCCTCTCTGGGGATAATAAAAACTAACCAGCGAACTGACAGAGGGCCTGACCCCCCCCCATCCACATCGACCACACACACAAAAAAAAAAAACCGTACCCTCCAGCTACTAATTATAATGCTAACTTGCAAAATGTCCCTGCATTTTAAAACAATGGAAAAATGGTGGTGGGATCATACTTAGAAGAATGGCTTCTTGTCTGTCTCCACTAACAAAAATGGGCAACACCAAGTCAGCTACTCCTCAGCATAATTATGTCCGTCGCAGCCTTCTTGGGTTTCAGGAGGGACATACAAACGTTATCAAAATTATGGTGAAACGCTGAAAACCTGCAAATAATTTGCAACGTACTGGTTAATTTGAAAACTCTCCAGCATAATTCTTGGAACAAGCCAGGTACCTGTGCCCACGCACAGAGGAGTATATAGAAACATGGTGGAATCCCAGCTGATGAAGCAAAGGATTCTTAAAGGAATGAGATGACCATGCAGATCCTGTTTAATTCTCTGAAACAGAATCCGCACTTTTCACCAGCCAAACACATGCCCACTACTCTTCTCTGGGGATAATAAAAACAAACCAGCGATCTGACAGAGGGCCTGAACACCCATCCTGACCGACCCCACAAAACAAAAAAGTACCCTCCAGCTACTAATTATAATGCCAATTTGCAAAATTTCCCTGCATTTTTAAACAATGGAGAAATGATGGTGGGATGATACTTAGAAGAATGGCTTCTTGTCAGTCTCCACTGACAAAAATAGCCAACACTAAGTAAGCTACGCCTCAGCATAGTTATGTCCGTAGCAGCCATATTTGGTTTCAGTAGGCACATACACACGTTATCACAATTATGGTGAAACGCTGAAAACCTACAAAGGATTTTCAACATACTGGTTAATTGAAAAGCTCTGAGGCATACTTCTTGGAAGAAGCCAGTTACCTGTTCCCACGCAAAGAGGAGTATATAGTACCATGGTGGATTCCCAGCTCATGAAGCAAAGGATTCCAAAAGGAACGGGATTACCATGCGGATCCTGTTTAATTCTCTGAAACAGATCCGCAGTTTTCACCTGCCATACTAATACCAACTTCTCCTCTCTGGGGATAATAAAAACAAACCAGCGAACTGACAGAGGGCCTGAACCCGACCATCCACATCGACCACACACACAAAAAAAACCGTACCCTCCAGCTACTAATTATAATGCTAACTTGCAAAATTTCCCTGCATTTTAAAACAATGGAAAAATGGTGGTGGGATGATACTTAGAAGAATGGCTTCTTGTCAGTCTCCACTAACAAAAATAGGCAACACCAAGTCAGCTATTCCTCAGCATAGTTATGTCCGTCGCAGCCTTCTTGGGTTTCAGGAGGCACAAACACACGTTATCACAATTATGGTGAAACGCTGAACACCTGCAAATAATTTGCAACGTAGTGGTTAATTGAAAAGCTCTGCGGCATACTTCTTGGAACAAGCCAGTTACCTGTTCCCACGCAAAGAGGAGTATATAGAACCATGGTGGATTTCCAGCTGATGAAGTAAAGGATTATTAAAGGAACGGGATGACCATGGGGATCATCGTTAATTCTCTGAAACAGAATCCGCCCTTTTCACCTGCCAAACACATGCCCACTTCTCCTCTCTGGGGATAATAAAAACTAACCAGCGAACTGACAGAGGGCATGACCCCCCCATCCACATCGACCACACACACAAAAAAATCCGAACCCTCCAGCTACTAATTATAATGCTAACTTGCAAAATTTCCCTGCATTTTAAAACAATGGAAAAATGGTGGTGGGATGATACTTTGAAGAATGGCTTCTTGTCAGTCTCCACTAACAAAAATAGGCCACACCAAGTCAGCTACGCCTCAGCATAGATATGTCCGTCGCAGCCTTCTTGGGTTTCAGGAGGCACAAACACACGTTATCACAATTATGGTGAAACGCTGAACACCTGCAAATAATTTTCAACGTAGTGGTTAATTGAAAAGCTCTGCGGCATACTTCTTGGAACAAGGCAGTTACCTGTTCCCACGCAAAGAGGAGTATACAGAACCATGGTGGATTTCCAGCTGATGAAGTAAAGGATTATTAAAGGAACGGGATGACCATGGGGATCATCGTTAATTCTCTGAAACACAATCCGCCCTTTTCACCTGCCAAACACATGCCCACTTCTCCTCTCTGGGGATAATAAAAACTAACCAGCGAACTGACAGAGGGCCTGACCCCCCCCCCCATCCACATCGACCATACACACACAAAAAAAACCGTACCCTCCAGCTACTAAGTATAATGCTAACTTGCAAAATTTCCCTGCATTTTAAAACAATGGAAAAATGGTGGTGGGATCATACTTAGAAGAATGGCTTCTTGTCTGTCTCCACTAACAAAAATAGGCAACACCAAGTCAGCTACTCCTCAGCATAGTTATGTCCGTCGCAGCCTTCTTGGGTTTCAGGAAGGACATACAAACGTTATCAAAATTATGGTGAAACGCTGAAAACCTGCAAATAATTTTCAACGTACTGGTTAATTTGAAAACTCTCCAGCATAATTCTTGGAACAAGCCAGGTACCTGTGCCCACGCATAGAGGAGTATATAGAAACATGGTGGAATCCCAGCTGATGAAGCAAAGGATTCTTAAAGGAATGAGATGACCATGCGCATCCTGTTTAATTCTCTGAAACAGAATCCGCACTTTTCACCTGCCAAACACATGCCCACTACTCTTCTCTGGTATAATAAAAACAAACCAGCGATCTGACAGAGGGCCTGAACACCCATCCTGACCGACCCCACAAAACAAAAAAGTACCCTCCAGCCACTAATTATAATGCCAATTTGCAAAATTTCCCTGCATTTTTAAACAATGGAGAAATCATGGTGGGATGATACTTAGAAGAATGGCTTCTTGTCAGTCTCCACTGACAAAAATAGGCAACACCAAGTCAGCTACGCCTCAGCATAGTTATGTCCGTACCAGCCATATTTGGTTTCAGTAGGCACATACACACGTTATCACAATTATGGTGAAACGCTGAAAACCTGCAAAGGATTGTCAACATACTGGTTAATTGAAAAGCTCTGAGGCATACTTCTTGGAACTAGCCAGTTTCCTGTGCCCACGCATAGACAAGTATATAGAACCATGGTGGATTCCCAGCTCATGAAGCAAAGGATTCTTAAAGGAACGGGATTACCATACGGATCCCGTTTAATTCTCTGAAACAGATCCGCAGTTTTCACCTGCCATACTAATACCCACTTCTCCTCTCTGGGGATAATAAAAACCAATCGGGGAACTGACAGAGGGCCTAACCAACACATCCACACCGACCCCACAGGAAAAAAAAAAAAAAAACACCGTAGCCTCCAGCTACTAATTATAATGCTAACTTGCAAAATTTCCCTGCATTTTAAAACAATGGAAAAATGGTGGTGGGATGATACTTAGAAGAATGGCTTCTTGTCAGTCTCCACTAACAAAAATAGGCAACAGCAAGTCAGCTACGCCTCTGCATAGTTATGTCCGTCGCAGCCTTCTTGGGTTTCAGGAGGCACAAACACACGTTATCACAATTATGGTGAAACGCTGAACACGTGCAAATAATTTTCAACGTAGTGGTTAATTGAAAAGCTCTGCGGCATACTTCTTGGAACAAGCCAGTTACCTGTTCCCACGCAAACAGCAGTATATAGAACCATGGTGGATTTCCAGCTGATGAAGTAAAGGATTATTAAAGGAACGGGATGACCATGGGGATCATCGTTAATTCTCTGAAACAGAATCTGCCCTTTTCACCTGCCAAACACATGCCCACTTCTCCTCTCTGGGGATAATAAAAACTAACCAGCGAACTGACAGAGGGCCTGACCCCCACCATCCACATCGACCATACAAAAAAAAAAAAAAACCGTACCCTCCAGCTACTAATTATAATGCTAACTTGCAAAATTTCCCTGCATTTTAAAACAATGGAAAAATGGTGGTGGGATGATACTTAGAAGAATGGCTTCTTGTCAGTCTCCTCTAACAAAAATAGGCAACACCAAGTCAGCTACTCCTCAGCATAGTTATGTCCGTCGCAGCCTTCTAGGGTTTCAGGAGGCACAAACACACGTTATCACAATTATGGTGAAACGCTGAACACCTGCAAATAATTTTCAACGTAGTGGTTAATTGAAAAGCTCTGCGGCATACTTCTTGGAACAAGCCAGTTACCTGTTCCCACGCCAAGAGGAGTATATAGAACCATGGTGGATTTCCAGCTGATGAAGTAAATGATTATTAAAGGAACGGGATGACCATGGGGATCATCGTTAATTCTCTGAAACAGAATCCGCCCTTTTCACCTGCCAAACACATGCCCACTTCTCCTCTCTGGGGATAAAAAAAACTAACCAGCGAACTGACAGAGGGCCTAACTACCCCCCATCCACATCGACCACACACACAAAAAAAAACCGTACCCTCCAGCTACTAATTATAATGCTAACTTGCAAAATTTCCCTGCATTTTAAAACAATGGAAAAATGGTGGTGGGATCATACTTAGAAGAATGGCTTCTTGTCCGTCTCCACTAGCAAAAATAGGAAACACCAAGTCAGCTACTCCTCAGCATAGTTATGTCCTTCGCTGCCTTCTTGGGTTTCAGGAGTGACATATAAACGTTATGAAAATTATGGTGAAACGCTGAAAAACTGCAAATAATTTTCAACGTACTGGTTAATTTGAAAACTCTCCAGCATACTTCTTGGAACAAGCCAAGTACCTGTGTCCACGCGTAGAGGAGTATATAGAAACATGGTGGAATCCCAGCTGATGAAGCAAAGGATTCTTAAAGGAATGAGATGACCATGCGGATCCTGTTTAATTCTCTGAAACAGAATCCGCACTTTTCACCTGCCAAACACATGCTCACTACTCTTCTCTGGGGATTATAAAAACAAACCAGCGATCTGACAGAGGGCCTGAACACCCATTCTGACCGACCCCACAAAACAAAAAAGTACCCTCCAGCTACTAATTATAATGCCAATTTGCAAAATTTCCCTGCATTTTTAAACAATGGAGAAATGATGGTGGGATGATACTTAGAAGAATGGCTTCTTGTCAGTCTCCACTGACAAAAATAGGCAACACCAAGTCAGCTACGCCTCAGCATAGTTATGTCCGTAGCAGCCATATTTGGTTTCAGTAGGCACATACACACGTTATCACAATTATGGTGAAACGCTGAAAACCTGCAAAGGATTGTCAACATACTGGTTAATTGAAAAGCTCTGAGGCATACTTCTTGGAATTAGCCAGTTTCCTGTGCCCACGCATAGACAAGTATATAGAACCATGGTGGATTCCCAGTTGATGAAGCAAAGGATTCTTAAAGGAACGGGATTACCATGCGGATCCTGTTTAATTCTCTGAAACAGATCCGAAGTTTTCACCTGCCATACTAATACCCACTTCTCCTCTCGGGGATTAATAAAAACCAACCGGGGAACTGACAGAGGGCCTGACCAACACATCCACACCGACCCCACAGGAAAAAAAAAAAAAAAAAAAACACCTTAGCCTCCAGCTACTAATTATAATGCTAACTTGCAAAATTTCCCTGCATTTTTAAACAATGGAAAAATGATGGTGAGATCATACTTACAAGAATGGATTCTTGTCAGTCTCCACTAACAAAAATAGGCAAAACCAAGTCAGCTACGCCTCAGCATAGTTATGTCCGTCGCAGCCTTCTTGGGTTTCAGGAGGCACAAACACACGTTATCACAATTATGGTGAAACGCTGAACACCTGCAAATAATTTTCAACGTAGTGGTTAATTGAAAAGCTCTGCGGCATACTTCTTGGAACAAGCCAGTTACCTGTTCCCACGCAAAGAGGAGTATATAGAACCATGGTGGATTTCCAGCTGATGAAGTAAATGATTATTAAAGGAATGGGATGACCATGGGGATCATCGTTAATTCTCTGAAACAGAATCCGCCCTTTTCACCTGCCAAACACATGCCCACTTCTCCTCTCTGGGGATAAAAAAAACTAACAAGCGAACTGACAGAGGGCCTAACTACCCCCCATCCACATCGACCACACACAGAAAAAAAAACCGTACCCTCCAGCTACTAATTATAATGCTAACTTGCAAAATTTCCCTGCATTTTAAAACAATGGAAAAATGGTGGTGGGATCATACTTAGAAGAATGGCTTCTTGTCCGTCTCCACTAGCAAAAATAGGAAACACCAAGTCAGCTACTCCTCAGCATAGTTATGTCCTTCGCTGCCTTCTTGGGTTTCAGGAGTGACATGTAAACGTTATGAAAATTATGGTGAAACGCTGAAAAACTGCAAATAATTTTCAACGTAGTGGTTAATTGAAAAGCTGTGCGGCATACTTCTTGGAACAAGCCAGTTACCTGTTCCCACGCAAAGAGGAGTATAGAGAACCATGGTGGATTTCCAGCTGATGAAGTAAAGGATTATTAAAGTAAAGGGATGACCATGGGGATCATCGTTAATTCTCTGAAACAGAATCCGCCGTTTTCACCTGCCAAACACATGCCCACTTCTCCTCTCTGGGGATAATATAAACTAACCAGCGAACTGACAGAGGGCCTGACCCCCCCCCCATCCACATCGACCACACACACACAAAAAAAAAAACCGTACCCTCCAGCTACTAATTATAATGCTAACTTGCAAAATTTCCATGCATTTTAAAACAATGGAAAAATGGTGGTGGGATGATACTTAGAAGAATGGCTTCTTGTCAGTCTCCTCTAACAAAAATAGGCAACACCAAGTCAGCTACTCCTCAGCATAGTTATGTCCGTCGCAGCCTTCTAGGGTTTCAGGAGGCACAAACACACGTTATCACAATTATGGTGAAACGCTGAACACCTGCAAATAATTTTCAACGTAGTGGTTAATTGAAAAGCTCTGCGGCATACTTCTTGGAACAAGCCAGTTACCTGTTCCCACGCCAAGAGGAGTATATAGAACCATGGTGGATTTCCAGCTGATGAAGTAAATGATTATTAAAGGAACGGGATGACCATGGGGATCATCGTTAATTCTCTGAAACAGAATCCGCCCTTTTCACCTGCCAAACACATGCCCACTTCTCCTCTCTGGGGATAAAAAAAACTAACCAGCGAACTGACAGAGGGCCTAACTACCCCCCATCCACATCGACCACACACACAAAAAAAAACCGTACCCTCCAGCTACTAATTATAATGCTAACTTGCAAAATTTCCCTGCATTTTAAAACAATGGAAAAATGGTGGTGGGATCATACTTAGAAGAATGGCTTCTTGTCCGTCTCCACTAGCAAAAATAGGAAACACCAAGTCAGCTACTCCTCAGCATAGTTATGTCCTTCGCTGCCTTCTTGGGTTTCAGGAGTGACATATAAACGTTATGAAAATTATGGTGAAACGCTGAAAAACTGCAAATAATTTTCAACGTACTGGTTAATTTGAAAACTCTCCAGCATACTTCTTGGAACAAGCCAAGTACCTGTGTCCACGCGTAGAGGAGTATATAGAAACATGGTGGAATCCCAGCTGATGAAGCAAAGGATTCTTAAAGGAATGAGATGACCATGCGGATCCTGTTTAATTCTCTGAAACAGAATCCGCACTTTTCACCTGCCAAACACATGCTCACTACTCTTCTCTGGGGATTATAAAAACAAACCAGCGATCTGACAGAGGGCCTGAACACCCATTCTGACCGACCCCACAAAACAAAAAAGTACCCTCCAGCTACTAATTATAATGCCAATTTGCAAAATTTCCCTGCATTTTTAAACAATGGAGAAATGATGGTGGGATGATACTTAGAAGAATGGCTTCTTGTCAGTCTCCACTGACAAAAATAGGCAACACCAAGTCAGCTACGCCTCAGCATAGTTATGTCCGTAGCAGCCATATTTGGTTTCAGTAGGCACATACACACGTTATCACAATTATGGTGAAACGCTGAAAACCTGCAAAGGATTGTCAACATACTGGTTAATTGAAAAGCTCTGAGGCATACTTCTTGGAATTAGCCAGTTTCCTGTGCCCACGCATAGACAAGTATATAGAACCATGGTGGATTCCCAGTTGATGAAGCAAAGGATTCTTAAAGGAACGGGATTACCATGCGGATCCTGTTTAATTCTCTGAAACAGATCCGAAGTTTTCACCTGCCATACTAATACCCACTTCTCCTCTCGGGGATTAATAAAAACCAACCGGGGAACTGACAGAGGGCCTGACCAACACATCCACACCGACCCCACAGGAAAAAAAAAAAAAAAAAAAACACCTTAGCCTCCAGCTACTAATTATAATGCTAACTTGCAAAATTTCCCTGCATTTTTAAACAATGGAAAAATGATGGTGAGATCATACTTACAAGAATGGATTCTTGTCAGTCTCCACTAACAAAAATAGGCAAAACCAAGTCAGCTACGCCTCAGCATAGTTATGTCCGTCGCAGCCTTCTTGGGTTTCAGGAGGCACAAACACACGTTATCACAATTATGGTGAAACGCTGAACACCTGCAAATAATTTTCAACGTAGTGGTTAATTGAAAAGCTCTGCGGCATACTTCTTGGAACAAGCCAGTTACCTGTTCCCACGCAAAGAGGAGTATATAGAACCATGGTGGATTTCCAGCTGATGAAGTAAATGATTATTAAAGGAATGGGATGACCATGGGGATCATCGTTAATTCTCTGAAACAGAATCCGCCCTTTTCACCTGCCAAACACATGCCCACTTCTCCTCTCTGGGGATAAAAAAAACTAACAAGCGAACTGACAGAGGGCCTAACTACCCCCCATCCACATCGACCACACACAGAAAAAAAAACCGTACCCTCCAGCTACTAATTATAATGCTAACTTGCAAAATTTCCCTGCATTTTAAAACAATGGAAAAATGGTGGTGGGATCATACTTAGAAGAATGGCTTCTTGTCCGTCTCCACTAGCAAAAATAGGAAACACCAAGTCAGCTACTCCTCAGCATAGTTATGTCCTTCGCTGCCTTCTTGGGTTTCAGGAGTGACATATAAACGTTATGAAAATTATGGTGAAACGCTGAAAAACTGCAAATAATTTTCAACGTAGTGGTTAATTGAAAAGCTGTGCGGCATACTTCTTGGAACAAGCCAGTTACCTGTTCCCACGCAAAGAGGAGTATAGAGAACCATGGTGGATTTCCAGCTGATGAAGTAAAGGATTATTAAAGTAAAGGGATGACCATGGGGATCATCGTTAATTCTCTGAAACAGAATCCGCCGTTTTCACCTGCCAAACACATGCCCACTTCTCCTCTCTGGGGATAATATAAACTAACCAGCGAACTGACAGAGGGCCTGACCCCCCCCCCATCCACATCGACCACACACACACAAAAAAAAAAACCGTACCCTCCAGCTACTAATTATAATGCTAACTTGCAAAATTTCCATGCATTTTAAAACAATGGAAAAATGAGGGTGGGATGATACTTAGAAGAATGGCTTCTTGTCAGTATCCACTAACAAAAATAGGCAACACCAAGTCAGCTACTCCTCAGTATAGTTATGTCCGTCGCAGCCTTCTTGGGTTTCAGGAGGGACATACAAACTTTATGAAAATTATGGTGAAACGCTGAAAACCTGCAAATAATTTTCAACGTAGTGGTTAATTGAAAAGCTCTGCGACATACTTCTTGGAACAAGCCAGTTACCTGTTCCCACGCAAAGAGGGGAATATAGAACCATGGTGGAATCCCAGCTGATGAAGCAAAGGATTCTTAAAGGAATGAGATGACCATGCAAATCCTGTTTAATTCTCTGAAACAGAATCCGCACTTTTCACCTGCCAAACACATGCCCACTACGCTTATCTGGGGATAATAAAAACAAACCAGCGATCTGACAGAGGGCCTGAACACCCATCCTGACCGACCCCACAAAACAAAAAAGTACCCTCCAGCTACTAATTATAATGCCAATTTGCAAAATTTCCCTGCAATTTTTAAAACAATGGAGAAGTGATGGTGGGATGATACTTAGAAGAATGGCTTCTTCTAAGTCTCCACTGACAAAAATAGGCAACACCAAGTCAGCTACGACTCAGCATAGTTATGTCCGTAGCAGCCATATTTGGTTTCAGTAGGCACATACACACGTTATCACAATTATGGTGAAACGCTGAAAACCTGCAAAGGATTGTCAACATACTGGTTAATTGAAAAGCTCTGAGGCATACTTCTTGGAACTAGCCAGTTTCCTGTGCCCACGCATAGACAAGTATATAGAACCATGGTAGATTCCCAGCTCATGAAGCAAAGGATTCTTAAAGGAACGGGATTACCATGCGGATCCTGTTTAATTCTCTGAAACAGATCCGAAGTTTTCACCTGCCATACTAATACCCACTTCTCCTCTCTGGGGATAGTAAAAACCAACCGGGGAACTGACAGAGGGCCTCACCAACACATCCACACCGACCCCACAGGAAAAAAAAAAAAAAAAAAAAAAACTCCGTAGCCTCCAGCTACTAATTATAATGCTAACTTGCAAAATTTTCCTGCATTTTTAAACAATGGAAAAATGATGGTGAGATGATACTTACAAGAATGGATTCTTGTCAGTCTCCACTAACAAAAATAGGCAAAACCAAGTCAGCTACGCCTCAGCATAGTTATGTCCATCGCAGCCTTCTTGGGTTTCAGGAGGCACAAACAAACGTTATCACAATTATGGTGAAATGCTGAACACCTGGAAATAATTTTCAACGTAGTGGTTAATTGAAAAGCTCTGCGGCATACTTCTTGGAACAAGCCAGTTACCTGTTCCCACGCAAACAGGAGTATATAGAACCATGGTGGATTTCCAGCTGATGAAGTAAAGGGTTATTAAAGGAAGGGGATGACCATGGGGATCATCGTTAATTCTCTGAAACAGAATCCGCCCTTTTCACCTGCCAAACACATGCCCACTTCTCCTCTCTGGGGATAATAAAAACTAACCAGCGAACTGACAGAGGGCCTGACCCCCCCCATCCACATCGACCATACACACAAAAAAAAACCCGTACCCTCCAGCTACTCATTATAATGCTAACTTGCAAAATTTCCCTGCATTTTAAAACAATGGAAAAATGGTGGTGGGATGATACTTAGAAGAATGGCTTCCTGTCAGTCTCCACTAACAAAAATAGGCAACACCAAGTCAGCTACTCCTCAGCATAGCTATGTCCATCACAGCCTTCTTGGGTTTCAGGAGGCACAAACAAAGGTTCTCACAATTATGGTAAAACGCTGAACACCTGCAAATAATTTTCAACGTAGTGGTTAATTGAAAAGCTCTGCGGCATACTTCTTGGAACAAGGCAGTTACCTGTTCCCACGCAAAGAGGAGTATAGAGAACCATGGTGGATTTCCAGCTGATGAAGTAAAGGATTATTAAAGGAACGGGATGACCATGGGGATCATCGTTAATTCTCTGAAACAGAATCCGCCCTTTTCACCTGCCAAACACATGCCCACTTCTCCTCTCTGGGGATAATAAAAACTAACCAGCGAACTGACAGAGGGCCTGACCCCCCCATCCACATCGACCACACACACACACAAAAAAAAACCGTACCCTCCAGCTACTAATTATAATGCTAACTTGCAAAATTTCCCTGCATTTTAAAACAATGGAAAAATGGTGGTGGGATGATACTTAGAAGAATGGCTTCTTGTCAGTCTCCACTAACAAAAATAGGCAACACCAAGTCAGCTACGCCTCAGCATAGTTATGCCCGTGGCAGCCATGTTGGGTTTAAGGAGGCATATACAAACTTTATCATAATTATGTTGAAACGTGCTGAAAACCCGGCAAATAATTCTCAACGTACTGTTTAATTCAAAAGCTCTGTGGCATACTTCTTGGAAGAAGCCTGTTACCTGGGCCCACGCATAGAGGGGTCTGGAGAACCATGGTGGATTCCAAGGTGATGAATCTAAGGATTCTTAAAGGAACAGGCTGAAAAGTGCAGATCCTGACTGAAACAGGATTCGGACTTTTTGCCTGCAACACACATGCCCACTTCTCCTCTCTAGGGATAACAAAAACAACCCATCGGATTGACAGATGGCCTGCCCCCGCCCCCCACCACCCCACACAAAATCGTGCCCTCCAGCGACTGATCCTTATGCTATCTGGCAATACGTCCTCTGCCTTTTAAAATAATGGAGATAGAATGGTGGAATTATACCTAAAAGACTGGCTTATTGCCAGACTCCCATACCAAGTATTGGCAACAGCAAGTCACCTAGGCCTCAGCACACGTTTGTCCCTGGCAGCCATCTTGGGTTTAAGGAGGCACAGATGAACCTTATCACAATTATGGTGAAAGGTGCTGCAAAAGCGGTCAAGTAATTCTCATGGTAGTGGTTACTTGAAAAGCTCTGCGGCATAATTCTTTGAACTAGCCAGTTAACTGGGCCCACGCATAGAGCAGTCTAGAGGCCCATGGTGGATTCCCAGCTGATGAAGCAAGGGATTCTTAATGGAACGGGGTGAAAAGTGCGGTTTCTGTTTCAGTCTAAGACAGAAACGGGGTCCGAACTTTTTACCTGCCACACACATGCCCACTTCTCCGGTCTGGGGAAAATAAAAACCATCCAGCGAACTGACAGAGGGCCTGCGCCCCCCACCCACACCGACCCCACAAATAAAAATGTCCCCTCCAGCTACTAATTATTACGCTAACTTGCAAAGGTTTCCGTGCATTTTAAAATAATGGGGAAAGTATGGTGGAATGATACTTAAAAGAATGGCCTCCTTCCAGCCTCCAGTAACAAGTGTCGTGAAATCCAAGTGACCTAGGCCTCAGCATAGTTTTCTCCGTGGCAGCCATCTTGTGTTTAAGGAGGCACAGACGATCCTTATCACAATTATGGTGATATGTGCTGCAGAAACTGGCAAATAATTCTACACGTAGTGTTTATCTCAAAAGCTGTGCAGCATACATCTTGGTACAGGCCAGTTCATGGGCCCATGCATGGAGGGTTCTAAGGAACCATGGTGGATTCCCAGCTGATGAATCAAAGGATTTTTAATGGAACCGGCTGAAAAGTGCGGATACTGTTTCAGTCTAACTGAAACAGGATCCGCACATTTCACCTGCCACAAATATATCCACTTCCCTGTCTGGGCATAATAAACACGAACAACCAGACTGACAGAGGGACTGTCCCCCAAACCACCCCGATCCCACCCAAAAACGTCCCCTCCGTTGACTCATCCTTATGCTAACTGCCGAAAGTTGCTCACCTTTTAATATAAGGGAGAAAGGATGGGGCAATGATAATTAAAAGACTGGATTCTTGTCAGACTCCCGTACCAAGTATTGGCAACACCAAGCGAGAGAACCCTCAGTATAGGTTTGTCCATGGAAGCCATCTAGGGTTTAAGGAAGCACAAATGAACCTTATCAAAATTATGGTAAAAGTGCTGGAAAAGCTGGCAAATAATTTCCATGGTAGTGGTTATTTCAAATGCTCTGTGGCATACTTCTTTGAACTAGCCTGTTAAGTGGGTCCACACATAGTGGGGTGTAGAGAACTATGGTGGATTCCCAGCTGATGAAGCAAAGGATTCTTAAAGGAACAGGATGAAAAGTGCCGATCCTGTATCAGTCTAAGACTGAAACAGGATCCACACTTTTCACTTGCCACACACATGTCCACTTCTCCTCTCCGGGGATAATAAAAACAAACCACTGGACTGACAGAGGGCCTGGCTCTGCCTCTCCCACCCCACACAAAAACGTTTCCTCCAGCGACTCATCCTTAAGCTAAATGGCAATAGGTGCTCTGCCTTTTAAAATAGTTGTGAAAGGAAGGTGGAATGATACTTAAAGGAATGGCTTCTTGCCACGGACCAGTACCAATTATCAGCAACTCCAAGGGAGATTGGCCTAACCGTAGTTTTTTCTGTGGAAGCCAGCTTGGGTTTCAGGATGCACTGCCTAACCTTTTCACAATCTTTGTGAAAGTTGCTGCAAAAACTGGCAAATAATACTCAATGTAGTGGTTATTTCCAAAGCTCTGCGGCATACATCTTGGAACTAGCCAGTTACCTGGACCCACACATAGAGGGGTCTCGACAGCCATGGTGGATTCCCAGCTGATGAATCAAAGGATTCGTAAAGGAACTGGCTGAAAAGTGCAGATCCTGTTTCAGTCTAAGACTGAAACAGGATCCGTACTTTTCACCTGCCACACACATGCCCACCTCTCCTCCTTGGGCATAATAAAGACAAACCACCAGACAGACAGAGAGCCTTCCCCTCAACGCACCACCCGACCCCACTCAAAAACGTCCCCTCCAGCAACTCATTCTTATGATAACTGGAAAAAGGTGTTCTGCCTTTTAAAATGATGGAGAAAGGATGGTGGAATGACTCTTAATAACATGGCTTCTTGCCAGGCTCCAGTACCAACTATCGGCAACACCAAGTGAACTAGGCCTCAGCATACTTTTGTCCGCCCCAGCCATCTTGGGTTGAAGGAGGCACGGACCAACCTTATCACAATTATGGTGAAAGGTGGTGCAAAAACTAGCAAATAATTCTCAACGTAGTGGTTATTTCAAAAGCTCTGTGGCATACTTCTTGGAACTTGCCAGTTACCTGGGCCCACGCATAGAGGTCTTTAAAGAACCATGGTGTATTCCCAGCTGATGAATCAAACGATTCTTTTTTGTTTGTTTGTTTGTTTGTTAGCTCATTATGGGGGTACAAAAGATCAGGCTATATACATTCCCCATGCCTCCCCTTTCCCCCGATTCTGAGCTTCAATTTTGTCCATTCCCTAGTCAGTGCACATCACATTCATCATGTAGGTGTGCACCCCTCCTCTCCCCCACCCCATCCCCCCCAGTTAGAACTTGAAGGGTGTCCATTCCCCAGGCAGTGCACATCACATTCATCAAGTAGGTATACACCCATCCCTTCCACCCGGCCCCAACCTCTGTCCGATACCCAATTGGTGTTGTTCCCAAATGTGCACTCAGGGAAACCAATTTGCTGGTGAGTACATGTGGTGCTTATTTTTCCATTCTTGGGATACTTCACTTAATAGAATGGGATCCAGCTCTCTCCAGGAGAACCAAAGAGATGCCATATCGCCATTATTTCTAATAGCTGAGTAATATTCCATGGTATACATATACCACATTTTGCTAATCCATTCATGAATTGATGGGCATTTGGGTTGTTTCCACATCTTTGTGATTGTGAATTGTGCTGCTATAATCATTCAGGTGCAGGTGTCTTTTTTATAGAATGACTTTTGTTCTTCTGGGTAGATGTCCAATAATGGAATTGCTGGATCGAATGGTAGGTCTACTTGAATCTGTTTAAGGTATCTCCACATTGCTTTCCACAGGGGCTGCACTAGTTTACAGTCCCACCAGCAGTTTATGAATGTACCTATCTCGCCACACCCACACCAACATGTATAGTTTTGGGACTTTTTGATAAAGGCCATTCCTACTGGAGTTAAGTGATATCTCATTGTGGTTTTGATTTGCATTTCCCTGATGATTAGAGATGTTGAACACTTTTTCATATGTTTGTTAGCCATTTTTATATCTTCTTTTGAAAAATTTCTATTTATGTCCTTTGCCCACTTTTTGATAGGGTTGTTTGATTTTTTCTTACTGATTTTTCTGAGTTCTAAATAGATTCTTGTTATCAGTCCTTTATCTGATGTGTAGTATGTGAAAATTTTTTCCCATTCTGTAGGTTGTCCATTTACTCTCGTGACTGTTTCTTTGGCTGTGCAGAAGCTTTTTAATTTGATCAGGTCCCATTTATTTATTTTTGTTGTTGCTGTGATTGCTTTAGGGGTCTTCTTCATAAATTCTTTGCCTAGGCCAATGTCTGTAAGAGTCTTTCCTACATTTTCTTCTAGAATTCTAATAGTTTCTGACCTTAGGTTTAAGTCTGTTAACCACTGTGATTTGATTTTTGTGTGTCCTGTTTTAGTCTTCTACATGTGGATATCCAGTTTTCCCAGCACCATTTATTAAATAAGGAATCTTTTCCCCAGAGTATGTTTTTGTCTGCTTTGTCAAAGATTAGATGGCTATATGAGGATGGTTTTATATTGGGATTTTCTGTTCTGTTCCACTGGTCTGTGTCCCTGCACTTGTGCCAGTACCAGGCTGTTTTAAGAACCACAGCCTTGTAGTATAGTTTGAAGTCTGGCAAATTAATACTTCCCATTTTGTTTTTGTTGTTTAAGATTGCTTTTGCTAAACGGGGTCTTCCCTGGTTCCATACAAAGCGTAAAATTATTTTTTCTATGTCTGTGAAAAAAGATGTTGGTAATTTAATAAGGATTGCATTGAATCTGTAGATAACTTTGGGCAGTATAGACATTTTAACAATGTTGATTCTACCGATCCATGAGCATGGTATGGTTTTCCACCTATTTACATGTTCTGCAATTTCCTTCCTCAGTGTTTCATAGTTCTCCCTATAGAGGTCCTTTACCTCCTTAGTTAAATAAATTCCTAGGTATTTTATTTTCTTTGTTGCTATTTTGAAGGGTATTGAGTCCTTAATTTGGTTTTCCATTTGACTGTTATTGGCATATATGAATTCCTCTGATTTGTGTGTATTGATTTTCTATCCTGAGACTTTACTGAATTCATTGATCAATTCCAGGAGTCTCTTGGTTGAAACCTTGGGGTTTTATAGATATAACATCATATCATCAGCAAAGAGTGAGAGTTTGATCTCTTCTGTCCCTATTTCAACTCCCTTGATTCTGCTCTCTTGCCTGATAGCTCTTGCAAGGACTTCCAATACTATGTAGAAAAGTAATGGGGACAGTGGTAAGCCTTGTCTGGTTCCAGTTTGAAGTGGGAATGCTTTCAGTTTTTCCCCATTCAGTATGATGTTGGCTGAGGGTTTGTCGTATATGGCTTGTATCATTTTTATATAGGCCCCATCTATGCCTATTTTGTTAAGTGTTCTTATCATAAAAGGGTGTTGAATTTTGTCAAATGCTTTCTCTGCATCTATTGAGAGGATCATCTGATCTTTATTTTTGCTTCTATTTATGTGATGAATTACATTCCCATATGTCAAACCATCCCTGCATCTCTGGGATGAAGCCCACTTGGTCGTGATGGATTATTTTTTTGATAAGCACTTGGATTCGATTTGTTAGAATTTTATTGAGAATTTTTGCATCTATATTCATAAGAGAAATTGGTCTATAGTTCTCTGTTTTAGTTGCATCCTTTCCTGGATTTGGTATCAGGATTATGTTGGCTTGGTAAAAAGTGTTGGGGAGAATCCCATCCTTCTCTATATTGGAGAATAGTTTATGTACGATGGGCACCAGTTCTTCTTTGTAGGTATGGTAGAATTCAGGTGTGAACCCATCTGGTCCAGGGCTTTTCTTTTTGGGAAGGTTTTTTATTGCTGTTTCAATTTCAGATCTAGATATCGGTCTATTCAGGAATTCTATTTCTTCCTGGTTGAGCCTGGGAAGGCTGTGTGTTTATAAGAATTTGTCCATTTCCTCCAGGTTTTCTAATTTGTGTGCATAAAGATTTTTGTAGAATTCATAGATGATATCATGTATCTCTGTGGCATCAGTCGTGATTACTCCTTTCGTGTTCCTGATCGAGGTTATAAGAGATTTTTCTTTTCTGCTCTTGGTTAGTTTAGCCAGAGGTGTGTCAATTTTGTTTATTTTTTCAAAGAACCAACTTTTGGTTTTATTAATCTCCGTTATGGTTTGGTTTAATCTCCCTTATGGTCCTTTTCATTTAGTTCTGATTTAATCTTAATAATTTCCTTCTGCTGGGTTTGGGTTTGGTCTCTTCTTTCTTCTCCAGCTCTTTGAGTCTATTCATTAGATTGTCTATTTGTAAGTTTTCTGTCTTTTTGGTATAGGCATTTATGGAAATAAATTTTCCTCTCAGGACTGCTTTAGCTGTGTCCCACAGATTTTGATAAGTTGTATCTCCTTTGTCGTTTAATTCAGAGAATCTTTTGATTTCTGACTTGATTTCTTCATTTATAAAATGATTGTTCAGGAGAAGGTTATTTAGCTTCCATGACTTTGAGTAGAAATGAGGATTTCTGTTAGGGTTCATTGTTACTTTTATTCCACTGTGATCCGAGAAGCTGCATGGTATTATTTCTATATTTTTAAATTTTTTAAGACATGCTTTATGTCCTAAGATATGGTCAATCTTGGAGAATGTCCCATGAGCTGATGAGAAGAACTTATATTCAGTGGTATTTGGGTAGAATGTCCTGTAGATGTCAGTCAGGCCCATTTGTTCTAGCATTCTATATACGTCCAATATTTCTTTGTTTATTTTTTGTTTGGAGGATCTGTCTTGAACTGTCAGTGGCGTGTTAAAATCTCTGGCTACTAAAGTGTTGTTATCTATCATTTGGTTCAGATCAAGTAGGGTTTGCTTTATGAATCTGGGTGCACCTAGATCGGGTGCATATATGTTAAGTATAGTTATGTCTTCTTGTTGAATTGTACCCTTCACCAGTATATAGTAACCATCTTTGTCTTTCTTTACTTTTGTTGATTTAAAAACTACGTTATCGGAGATTAGAACTGCCACGCCAGCTTTCTTTTGGGTTCCATTTGCTTGGAATATTGATTTCCACCCTTTTATTTTCAGTCTAAATGCATCCTTGCAGGTTAGATGAGTTTCCTGAAGACAGCAGATACTTGGCTTATATCTTTTTTATCCATCGGGCCAGTCCATGTCTCTTGAGTGGGGAATTCAATCCATTCACATTTAATGAGAGAACTGATAAGCGAGACAGATTGCTGTTCCTCATGTTGGGTTGAATTTCATTGATCTGTTTTCTCTCTTGAGCCATTATGATAACTGTGTTTTCATATTTATCTCTTGATTAGTGTTACATTCGAAGGTCCTTCTTGTGCTGGACCACGTGTAACTCTGTTTTGAATACTTCTTGGAAAGCTGCTCTTGTCTTGGTGAATTCTCTGAGTTTTTGTTTATCTGAGAATGTCTTAATTTCACCTTCATATATAAAACTGAGCTTATCTGGGTACAGGATTCTAGGCTGGGCATTATTCTGTTTCAGAAGAGTGAGAATGGGGCTCCAATCTCTTCTTGCTTGTAAGGTTTCAGTTGAGAAATCTGGCGTGATTCGGATGGGCTTTCCTTTGTATGTTACTTGTTTTTTTCTCCTTACAGATTGAAGAAGGGCCTCGTTAGTGGATATTTTGGTCAGTCTGATAACTACATGACGTGGTGTCTTCCTATTTGGTATGAATCTCTCAGAGGTTCTTTGAGCTTCTTGAACCTGTGTATCTAGAGATTTGGCAAGGCCTGGGAAATTTTCCTCAATTATATCTTCAGATACTTTATTCAACCCTTGCTTATTGTCTTCTTCACCCTCAGGAATGCCGATAACTCTCACGTTAGGCTTCTTTACATAATCCCACATTTCTTGTAGACTATGATTATTTCTCATGTTTCTTTGTTTTAACTCTGTGACTGCCTTATTTAATTGGAAAGTGTTATCTTCGATCTCTGAGATTCTTTCTTCTGTTTGATCTACCCTGCTCTTGAGACTTTCCACTGTGTTTTGTAGCTCCTTGAATAAATTTTTCATTTCCAGGAGTTCAGTTTGATTTTTCTTCAGTATTTCAATTTCTTTGGTGAATTTTTCTTCCAAGTCCTGGATCTTTTTTGTGGTTTCTTTGTGTTGATTATCCATTTTTTCTTGCATAATGTTCAGCGTATTTATGATCCATGTTTGAAATTCTTCCTGTGACATGTTGCTATTTGGAATCTGCTTTGTGTTAATTGGTGGAGAACTAGTAATCCTCTTTGAGGGCATGGTTTCAGCTTGATTCTTTATACTCCTAGAGTTCCTTCGCTGAGCCCTTCCCATCTGAATGAATCCTTAAGATCCCTTCTTTCAGCTTTAGTCTGGATAGGGGCACGCTGTGAGTGCCAGGTAAGCTGCCTCCTCTGTCACTAGGGGGAGCCCTTCACATATTGTTCAGGATTTTGCTAGCTCCGCTGGGGGGGCTGCCCCTCTTCCTCTCCCGAGGTGGCTTCTGTCTCTCTCTGCAAGAAATACAGTGGATAGGGAGAGTGGAGCGGTGCCCTCATTCGCCCAGCGCCCCAGCCACTGCAGTTCCCGCGGGAGATGGTCTGCCCCACCCCAATGTCTGCAAGGTCCACGCTCCACTCTCTCGTGACTGGGGAACCACTCAGTGTTCACACAAAGGTGGAGCTCCTAGTCAGGGTCCGTGGACTAGGGAAGGGAGCCGCCCAGGGAGCCGCCCGGTACCCAATCGCTCCTCAGCGTTTAGGCTGTGGACCCCGACAATGGCGGCCGCCCGTCTGCAGATCACTGTCACTGGGGTTGAATGCTCAGGGACCGGCAGAGGCCAGAGGAGCCGGGGAGCGGGAGAATCCAGCCGCCCACCTATACGAGGCAGTTTGGCGTCTGCTAGAGCCGGGACCAAAGCAGCCCCACCGCCCACG